>NC_054865.1:58292418-58419918 GCF_018320785.1 Cheilinus undulatus | reverse complement strand
GATAGATAGATAGATAGATAGACAGACAGATAGATAGATAGACAGACAGATAGATAGATAGACAGACAGATAGATAGATAGACAGACAGACAGACAGATAGATAGATAGATAGATAGATAGATAGATAGATAGATAGACAGACAGACAGATAGATAGATAGATAGATAGATAGATAGATAGATAGATAGATAGATAGATAGATAGATAGATAGATAGATAGACAGACAGACAGACAGATAGATAGACAGACAGACAGACAGACAGACAGACAGATAGATAGATAGATAGATAGATAGATAGATAGATAGATAGACAGATAGATAGATAGATAGATAGATAGATAGACAGATAGATAGATAGATAGATAGACAGACAGATAGATAGATAGACAGATAGATAGATAGATAGACAGATAGATAGATAGATAGATTTTAGAGATTTTAGAGATTTGTTGACTGTAACACTGCTGTCACGACTGTAACGTAGCATTATTTCACACAAAAATAAAAAATACTGAAACATCAGTCACACTCATGGACAGAATAGTTGGTACGATTCTGAAAACCCACAATAGTGAGTGAAATAACTCTAAACTGACAAAGTTACAATAAATAAAAATGTAGGGAAAATTAAATCAGACATTACTTTTGAATTGTGGTTTAACAAAATTATTTAAAATAAAACAACTTTAACCAATGGCTGCTGAGACTCTCAGCCTGAGAGGATGGAGGACGGAATGACACAAAGAAACTATGGAACATTACTTAGAATTACAATGACTAATTAAAAATTACTGATACATTATTATTATTAATATTATCATTAATATTTGATCATTACAAATTACAACTAGGTCAAAATTGCAATTTCAGCTGAAATTGCATGGGGATGCTGAGAGCTGAATTGTGGAAGAACTGCTGAAAATGTCCTAAATCACAAAAATACCTGAAAATAGCATAGAAATAGCATAAAATGGCATAAAGGTAGCTGAAAATGGCATTCAATAGCTAAAAAGAAGGGTTAAAATAGCTGAAAATAGCCGCAAAAAGTCAAAAAAAGTCTAAGAATATCTGAAAGTAGCCTAAAAATAGCTGAAAATAGCTTAAGAATAGCTGAAAGTACCCTAAAAGTAATGGAAATGCAATGAAGCAATGAAAATGGCATTCAATGGCTGAAAAACCATAGACATAGCAGAAAATAGCATGAAAATAGCTATATTCTAAAAATTATAGAAGTTAGAAACAGGAAAAGTCATAGCAGTCGAATGACAAAGAAACTGAATTTTTCAAACTTTATTTTGCTGATATAGTATGAAGTATGAAGGAGGAGATAGCTGGCGTGGAAGAAGAATAATTAACAAAACGGCTGACGTAAATATCAATAGTGTTAATGCTCAGCATCCCCACTAATGACTGCTTTCCTACCGACTAACTAACCCACCTGCCTTTCTGCTCAAGCCTGACTTGTGTTTCCAAGGCAAGGAAAAGTCGTTACGGCAGTCCTACAAGAACAACAGCTGCCCCTGAACTCACCACGCAAAGGGCGGGAAGCGCGCGCTGCTCTCCCTCTGCCTTCAGCTGGAGAGTTGTCTGTTGGTGAAAATGAAGGATAAATGACATTAAACCTCAACATTTTCTAACTATCCAGCGACACATGGACAGGAGAGGCGTGTGGGTAAGTCTGGATTTACATCAAATTAATATTAATTAACGTTTTAGGACAAAAATGGAGCGGTTTAAGTTGAGTTAGTTAGGATGAGACGGAGCTAACGTTAGCATTAACCAAGGGCTGCTGTCAAGATGGCGGAGTTAGGAACATCACTTATCTTCATTTTCATTAAATTATGGTCAAATCTTTCTTCTTCGGATTGAAAACAAACTATAAACACTGGTTCTGATTGATTATTAGATCATGTATCAGTAGTGAACATGTTTAAAATTCACAGCTACCAGTCTCTTCATGAGAGAATTTACTGGATTCTGGGTCAGAAAGAAAATATTTAACTACTATTTGTTTTAAAACTTTGTTTGATATGATTTACCATTATCTGTTAGTTGCTCCTAATATAATAATATGTAGCTCATATCTTAATATTTAACCTTCATGCATCCCTTTAATTTTACACCTGTTTTTACCCCTTTTGACCAAAATGGCTCATTTCATACATAAGGCTATAAAGTATTATACATTAATATATGTCTCTTCTTATTAGGGCTGGGCAATTAATCGCAAATTAGATTAAATCGCATGCTGCAATTTTCAAATCGCAGACAGTGAAATATTTATTTAACCTGAAAAGCGTCAAAATACCAGTTTGATACAATCTTTTATATGCTTTATACCAGTGTTACTCAACCAAAGTACCAAATAGTTAAAAATACCTTCACAAGAGCCACAATCTAAGTGGTGAAAAGTGGCAAAAACAGATTAAAGTAGCAATGAAAATAAGTTAAAGGTGGCAAAAATGGTCAAAAAGCAACAAAAATGGGTGAAAATGGGGAGGAAAAGTGGAAAAAGGGTCAGAAAGTAGCAAAAATGGGTGAGAAGTGACAAAAAATGAGTTACAGTTGGCATAAAATGGTACAGAAATGGCAAAACCGTGGCAAAAAAAGTGAGTGGAAAGTGACTAAAATGGGCAAAAACTAGGAAAAAAAGTGGTATTTAATGACAATAAGTAGCTTAAATGGGTGAAAATGCAGATAAAAAAGGGTGAAAGGGGGCAACAATGGGATAAAAGTGACAAAAATGGGTAAAAACTATCAAAAAAGTGTCAAAATGGGCAAAAAAGTAGAGAAAAAGTGGTCTCAAATGGCAAAAGATAGCCATAATAGGCAAAAATGGGATAAAAGTGGCAAAAAAAGTGGCAAAAATGGGAAAAAGTAGGGAAAAGGTGGTATTCAAAAAATGGGTGCAAAAGACGTTCCATTTTTAAGGTTTTCTGGGGGAATAATATTTAAAATTAAGACATAAATGAGCCACGCGTTGATTATCACTGCTTTATATGTTATTCAAACTTTCAAGTATGTTTTTATTTTATTTTATCTTTTACAAAAATCTTACTTTTCTTGCTCATGCATTTATTTTCTTCATCAAAATGAGAAGAATATGAGAAATGATCGTCCCCTTCAATAAAACAATTGATATCAAATCAAATGGCAGTAAGATGTTTTTTCTAAATGTAGCCCTAGTTTAACTTCTCTAATATTGTACTTGTTATAATGTAGAAGGATTTCTTGCTGATGTTTGTTGAACAACAGAAAAACTGAGGAACCTAAACAATCACATTTCAAATTGCACTTGCAATATTGCAGGAAAAAATTACAATTAGTTTATTATTGAAAATCGTTCAGCCTGACTTCTTAACATAAAAGTTGAAATGTCTAAGTTTGTGAAAAAATAACCCTTATTGTCCAGGTTCTGTCGTGGAAATCCCTGGTGTTTTAGATGGGGGGAAAGGGAAAATATTAGTTATTTTCATATTACTGCGTGCAGAGTCATATTCTTCTGGTTATCAGAGCCTTTTATGTGACGCTGATTTTCAGTTACATTAATTTTCATGCATTAACATTCATTAAAATGTGAAAAAGTCCAAAATTGCTGTCTCTAATGACCCAGAATGGCTCATTTCATAAATTATTATTATACATTGATTTCTTTTTCTTTTACTTCCTTTGAGTTATTTTTTCAGACTACATCTTGTTTGATCATAAAAATGAAAACACCAATATTTGAGCATTTTTAACCCCTTATTGACCATGTTTTCTCACAGTTACTTGTTACTAGTTTTCCTTATCAACCAAAACGGCTCATTTCATACATTAGGCTGTAGAATTATTATACAATAATATTTTTGTCATTGTTTTCATTTCCCACGTCGATGAAATCAGCAGGGAGTTATGGAAAGGGTTCCGTATCTTTCTTTGTTTGTTTGTTTGTGTACAAGATAACTCGAGAACGGAAAGTCGGATCTTCACCAAACTTTCAGGGAATATTGGGATGGTGACAGGGAAGAATCAAATAGATTTTGGTGATGATCCGCGCACCCGTTTGTTTTTTCTTGGACTTCGAAATTTTGAAGACCATAGTAATCAATGGAAGCGTGAGTTCCTCGGTGGCGCTGCTTTGGCGTGGGTCTGCCGCCTCAGACGGCCATTCTAGGTCATTTTTGTAGACCAGTCTTCCTCATCTCTCAAATATTCATGACCTTTATAAATGTAACCCCTGAAATTCCAGGTTCTTCCATGGCGGCCCCCCTGGGTTAGGGGTACAGTTGGACATTTAGTGGATGTTTAAGGCAGATTTCTGATCTGTACTGCAGATATGTAGGCTGATTTATCTGCCATGCAGATACTGTGATCATTGATTATGATCTAATGAAAATCAGTGATCTGTGTTCTGTAATGGTCAGCTGTTCTACAGTCCAGGTTCATACAGTAAAGTTATTTAAAGTCCATCACTCCTCTTCCTGATCTTCTGTAACTCAGTGACAGCAGTCTAAGAAAGTCCTATTTCAGAGGCTAAAAGTTGAATCAGTTCACTCATAGGTTCAGTCTTTTTTTGGATAAATCTAGATTTCTCTGCTTTAATTTCCTCTGATATTTCCCAAAGTGACTTTTTAGTGTAAATCTTCAAGTTGAAAATGTTGATCCATGAGCTGAGAGCTCACATCCAGAGTGATCAGTGCTGGTCTCTGTGCTTGAAAGGAGCAGAGACCCAGATTTTTGATAAATACACTACACTGGCTCCCACTCAGCTCCCGCATCAACTTTAAGATCCTATTGCCGACCTTCAGGGCCATACATAACCTCGCCCCCCCGTACCTTTCTGATCTCCGTCACATCAGCACCCCCCCTCGCCCTCTCAGGTCTTCCTCCTCCCTCGCCCTCACCGTTCCACCCGCCCGCTTGACCACCATGGGCTCCAGAGCCTTTAGTCGCTCTGCACCTAGACCTTGGAACTCCCTCCCTGCTGACATCCGTAACATCAACTCTCTCTCCATTTTTAAATCCCGTCTCAAAACCCATCTTTTCAAACTAGCATATTCTGTGATTTCTTTGAAGCCAACTTCACTGTTTTATTCATTGTTTTAACTTATTACTAACTCGTCTAAATCAGTGAGAAACACGCTGCTCTCATCAAGTTCTAAAAGTCTGCGGCTGTTATTTTTCTGAAATGCTTTTGTTGTGAAGGGCCTCATCAGGAAATGGCAGCTTAACACACCTCAGCAGGAAACGTAAAACTAGGAGCACAGTTAGAAAGACGGAAACAGAGAGACTTAAAAAATCCTTTTTTCTGTTCTCCTATGCTCAGACATCATTGAGTATGCCAATGAAAGGCTTGTTGTAAGGGGAAGGGGGTTTGTAACACCTGAATTTGGATTTAAAAGCATTACCTCTTTATAATTTAGTAATTCTGTGATATAATACGGTTACCGTCAAAGATAGGAAAAATACTGTGATATGATATTTAGGTCATATCACCCAGGTCTACTCTCATAGTAACAAAAAACATCAGAGTGTATTATTTTACACACTGACGTATTGTCAGACGCATCAGCGAGTGCATTATGGACCAATGAAAAAAGTTTATGGATAACTGAGAAACAAGAGGACTGATCTAAAAGGTAAAAGCAGAGAGACAGGAAGAGTTAGCAGCTACAGTCAGAGTTTATGAGGTTCAACAGCTTTTAAAGTGGATCATTCTAACAAACTTTCACATTAACAAGCTCAGCCCCTTATTCTGATGGGGATTTCTCCTGTTTGATGGTTTATTGAGCCCTGGTCCAGTTAATCAGACAGACTGAAGAAGTAAAAGGGATTACAGTGGCAGGGATTCAACAGAAGGTGGCATTATTTGCAGATGACGTGTTCATTTATGTGGTGGAGCCAGAAGATTCATGTGAGGGGTTCATGAAGTTCCTGACAGATGTTGGCAAACTGTCAAGTTATAAACTAAATCTATCAAAAACTCAGGTTATGACCTTAAACTTTACTGCTTCAAAGAATCTTCTAGATAAGAACCTCAATTAGGAAGCTAAAGATTTAAAATATTTAGGAATAAGACTGACTAAAGATCTCTCAAATTATCACAAGTAAATGATGGCCCTCTACCCTCGAAGATTAAATAGATCTACATAGATGGAGTCTTCTCCCCTCTGCCAATAGAGGTCAACATCATCAATTCAAGGAATGGGATAAATGGATCTCTGGGTTTATCTGGCAGGGAAGGAAACCATGAATTGGATATAATATTTAACAGTTAGGTAAAGGCAGGGGAGGAGTGTCACTCCCTTGTCTTAGATTTTATTATTAAGCCTCCCAGTTAACCCCTCTACTTTACTGGTCCAGTCAGGAATACAAGGCTCAATGAAAGAACTAGAATTTGGACTGGCTGCTAATTTTCCTCTCCAGGCAGAGAGATAGAGAACTTGCAGACAAGATGAAGGAAATCAGAAACCCTTGGGTAGATCTGAAACTTAAAGCATGGCAGAAGGAGGTTCATTCATGTGGAATTTATAACATGTTCAACCTTTTTAGATGGTGTGCCTATGATACCGATTTTCTTCCTAATAGAGGAGATAAGAGATTCGAAGAATGGACAAACAAGGGGCTAACAACAGAGCTTTCATTTACACATAAAGGGATATTGCAGAGTTTTCACAATCTTAAGGATAGGATCTTTTTAGATACCTCCAACTGCGTCATTATTTCCAGCAGAATTTCAAACGAAATGATTTTTCAACAGCAGAAAATGAGATTTACAAAATCTTAAACTCTGCTTTCTCCTCAATGCTGAATAAATGTATTTCTGAATTATAAACCACTCTTTTTAATGTAAAAGATGCTAACAGCTTACAGGTTAAAGAGAAGTGGGAGAAAGAAGCAGGGAAGAAATGTGTTGTTTTCAGTGGTCATCAACAAACTCAGGAGATTGGAGGGAACACTGCTGGAAAAATAGGATCAGGTATTTCAAGATGCCACACCAAGAAAAATACAGGAATAAAAGTGGAGGATGTTGGAGGCACAGTGGTCCAAAAGAGGCAAACCACTTCCACATATTCTGGGATTGTCCCAAACTGACTTTAGATTGGACTGGTATTCAGACCACATTGAATAAGGTTTTCAGCATTCAAATGCCTCTGAATTTAGAGTCTTTATTTGGGTTACATTTTATGTCTGAAAAAGAGGAGTGATACAAAACTACTGCAGGCTCTTTGGCAGCGAGTAAAAATGTATTACAATAAAATGGTTAAATATAGCTCCACCCACATTAGAAGACTGGAATGGAATAATTTTGGAGATATACAAAATGGAGAAATTGACTCATTCCCTAAGGATCTAAACACAAAAAAAATCTACCAAATCTGGAATAAGTGGATTGGATTTCTTGCACCAATACGTGCAGATTTTGTGTGACTCCAACAGACCGTTCATACTCCCTGTACCCCCTCGAATGGCTAACATCACTGTTAGAAGCTCCCAGAGTTCCTGTGGAAATAGTTCAAATGTTAACTTCCTGTGATTAGAGTTCAGGATAATGTACATTTTGTAATATTGCCTTTTCAAATAAAAGAGAGCGTTTAGTGACATATTTCCTGTTTGAAATAGAACAGCAGTAGTTTGTGATTAGTCCCTCACAGTGTGGAATCTCTCTCTCTCTCTCTTTTATAACCTCAGATGGAGGAGATATCAGCCATGATGATTAAAGAGAGGATCCTGATGGTCCTGCTGGTCAGAGAGGAGGAAGCAGCAGCAGCAGCTTGTGTGTGGTGAGTCTGTAACTGGGCCGTGTTACTGGGAGACTGACAGACCAATCCCAACCAGTGGAGATGAGACTGCTCTGAGATCAGCTCCTCTGTGGACCTCCCTCATGTTTCTATTCTAACACAGATTCTCAGCGTAAACTGCTTTAGGACTCAATGACTGAAGATGAACGCCTCCGTTTAGATACAGATGTTGAGCTTTCTGTCACAGCGCCCCCCTGTGGAAATACATGAACCAGGGTGAGCTCAACTTTGGTAGAGGCTAGCTTTGGCACACCGCAATCTCCCGGTACCAAGAGAAACATTTTCTGATCCCTGATCTTTAACAAAGAGCTCATTACCAAAATAAATGGGACAGCCATGTTTCTCTAGTGTTTAATCTCTGCTTTTATTTTCTCCTTTCACTGATTTTATTCATATTATTAATCATTGGATTTTAGTGTTTATTTGCTGTACTTTATTTCTTTTATCAGCTCATTTGTAAATATCTGGTGGCTTTTATTCTGATCTGACTGTTATTTTGTGTCTGTCCGTTCTTTGTGAAGTTATTTAGGCTGGAAAGGAAAAGAGGTGGACAGATATTGTTCTCTCTGGGCCGATACGGTTACAGATTATTAGTTAATGAGAGAGATAACTGATATTTGGAGCTGATATGTATTTAAAGTAAGGATGAGCCGTTGGTTTCAGTCATTTAAATGTTAGATTAAGGAACATAAACGTGTCCGTTTTCTAACCCTGGCCTCCAGAGCTAGAAATCAAGTCTATTTCTGACATGTGCTGTTGTCTGTAAAGGAGAGCTACGAGGAACTGAACATTTAGCACAAAGGCAGGAGAGAGCAGCAGAGGGAGAGGCAGAAAACAAGCCCAAGTCAGAGAAGCTAACTGCTAAGCTAAGCTAATAATTCAGCAGATGGCGCTAAAGAGCCAGAGTGCTTGATGATGACCTGCAGACGTCTAAACCAGCAGCTACCAAACAACAGCAGCGATGACAAATCAAGTCAAACCAACAGTTTAGCTCTGGCTCTATCAACAGGAGAGACGGCACAGAGAGAGACGCTGAAGTGGTGGGAAAACAGGAAGTGATGTCACACTCTCACTGTGACAGGCTCCTGTGGTTATTGGCTGTTAATGTGTGGCGTTTAACCAATCAGATATCAGAGCCAGAGGGAAAGGCTCACATCACAGCAGAGCCAAAGTAGCAGACTTTTGAACCAATGAATTTAATCAGTGATCAATCAAATAAAATACCAATACAGATCCTGATGAAAATTTCAAACCCGGACCCTGACAATTCAGCCAGGACCATCATGGATCCACCTCTGGTCTGGAGGCTTTTACACAAAGCTGAGTTGAGTTGTTGTGACATTTGATGGTGTGAAAACAGCTGATTAATGCTGACTCATCTTTTATTTTCATGAGTCATGTCAGCATAACCAAAGATCCATCAGAAGATCCAATCATCGTCATTTTAACCAATCATTTTGAAGTTTACTACAGTCTGATGTTTGAGCTTCTTTTTTCTGATTCTGGGATTATAAACTGAAATCAAGTCCATCAGTGGAGTTTGATTCTTAAACAAATTCATGTTTAGGGGCGTCCTGTTCCTGCTATCACTGCTTTCTGCCAGCAGATGTCACCATTTCAACGTTTTCTCCCAGACTGATGGATCTGAATACATTCTTTATCTGTGAGCAGGAAACCAACTTTGAAATTCTCACAGAGAGAGAGAGAGAGAATGTGGACTCTCACATTTGTTCTTATATTTTTGAGTTTCATCTTCAAGTCTCTGTTTTTAACCCTTAGAGCTCACATGGCCACAGGCACATCCCTTTATAAACCACTTGGTAACGTTTTTTTGTTTTTTATCTAAAAGCTCTCTGTTGTGCCATTCTGATCATGTTCTTCATGCATTCGTAGCTCTTACAGAACATTTTCTAGTGAGTCCTGAACTTGGCTGACTTTCCAGGCTCTCTGAGGACGGTGTTGTCGTATATAACAAGTGACAAGTTTTTAACACAGTAACTTTTGAACCATGAGTCATAGACACTCTTTTTTCCTCTGAAAGCTGACTATCTTGTTGTTCGTTTGCTACCATCGACGTCTCCGTTGCTGTAAAGGACGCCGTTCTAGCAAGCCTGAAACTTTGGTGATTTTCAGGGTCTTTACAGATTGAATCCACATGGTTAGATCTGATAATAAGCTTCTTTTTTCCATTTTTTTCATCCATTTTCGATCACTTCCACTTTTTGCCCAGGGCATCACCATGTTGTTTACCGCAATGCACTGTGGGAGTGGCAGTCGATCAGTTGTGTTTCTACTGCTTTGAGGAATGGCACAAATGGATCTAACTGCAGAAAAAGCGCATGGACTCCTTCTTTGTATCAATGTTAAAATTTTGAAAACTGTTAATCACAAAAAAATTATTTTTTCACTGTTTTGTCCCAAAGAGATGGAGAACAAGTCTGTGCAGAGAAAAGGCTTAGTCATTAATGTTTTCTGTGTGTCACTGTTACGTCCTGTCCAGGGGTGGCCAGGACATAACATGAAAGGGACCCATTTCACCCATCTCTCAAGCAGCCACAGGACTAAGTTCCAAGGTTTTAACAAAGATACAGTTTATTTTACATAAGAGTTTCAATAACAAAGAATGGTAACCTGCAATCAAAGATAACCAAACTAAAAAAGGAGAGAGGTTCAGCCGAGTCTGTAAAAACTAAAGGGTCTCTCCGTGTAGCAGTGAACCTGCTTTACCTTTAAAAACAGGTCCACAAATAAACACTGATTAAATTAACAATAGGTGGGAGGTGTTGTGGCGTGGCCGGTCGGGAGGTGAATGGAACGGGGTTCCCCCTGCGCCGCGGTGACGTCACATCTCCTCCTTATAATAAGGCTGAGCTCCGCAGCAGCCTACCACCAGTCCGCACGGGACCCGGATCCGCCAATCAGCCGCATGCGATGGCGCTCCTAATTAAGCAGATGGACAGGTAGCAAGCTCGCCACACTCATCATGCACACACACGCAGCAGGCACACACACGCAGCAGGCACAACCAACTCAAAGGAAACAAAGAGATACAACATATACAATAACAGAACACATTACGACCGCGGCAGTAACAGTCACAAATAAAAATCTGAGTTTCAAAATTCAGATTTGTTTTTTTCTTTTGTCTTTAGAGTCCTATAACTTTTTAAAAATTGAAGTGACATTCCTGTAGTACGGGGGTTTTCAAAGTGTGGAAGAGTGAGCCTCCCCTAAGAAGAACTGATCCATCCAGTGGACCCCCACCCACAAAAATGATTCAAATTGAAAAAAAAAATTAAACAACAACATTTCAAACATTTATGTCAAATCTTCAAACATTTTAACATTCATATATTTTGGATATTTTGGTTTGCAAATGTCCTTAAACATCTGCCTTTCTCTCTTATTCAGTTAAAATACCATTAAAAACCCTTTTTCATATTTTTTGGCCATTTTACAACTTCTTTTTTCCCATTTTTTCCACTTTTATCCAATTTTTGCCCCTTTTCACTTTTTTGCTCATTTAAGCTACCTTTCATCATTAAATATCCCTTTTTTCCCCAATTTTTGTGCTCATTTTTGCTACATCTTTTTGCCACTTTTTCCCAATTTTTGCCCCCCCTTTTTTTTTTAACAATTTTTTGCCAATTTTCATCCATTTAACCTGTCGGTTGCCATTTAATACCATTTGTTTTCACCCTTTTTAACATTTTTTTTGCCACTTTTATCCAAAATTTTTCCCTTTTTTTACCATTTTTTTGCCACTTTTTGTCCATTTAAACTACCCTTTCCATTACATACCACTTGTTTCCTCTTTTTTTTTTAACCATTTTTGCCACTCTTGACTGCTTTTTTCCCATTTAAGTCACTGTCCACCCAGTTTTTTGTCACTTCTCACCAATTTCTACTACTTTCTGGCCATTTTCCACTTTTTCTCCCCATTTCTCCACTCTCCACTAATTTTTTGCTGCTTTTTAACCATTTTGCCACCTTTAACCTATTTTTATTGCTACTTCAAGCTGTTTTTGCCCCTTTTCACCTCTTAGATTGTGGCTCTTGCAAAGATATTTTTCAAAAATTTGGCTCTTTGGTTGAGTAACACTGTTCTATAGCATAGTCCCTATAGTAATTCTAAGTTTATCCATTTTGCTCCATGCACAGCAGAGGTTAGCAAAGCAAATCACCTTTTTTCAGGTTTATGGTTCTGCTCCTCCCCTGAAGCTCTGTGGCGCCCCCCAGGGGAGGCCCGCCTCACACTTTGAAAACCACTGCTGTATTAGATATGTTCTTAAAGCCCAGGTAGTCCTAAAAAAAGTATGTATAGAGCTTGACTGTGCACCACAGGGTCGATGTTTTAGAAGCTTTTTAAGATAAAAAGTCAGATGAGACATGATGGTGAATAAACAGCTGTGAGCTCTAGGGGTTAAAGTACTGCCCCCTACTGGACAGGAGAGTGGAGCAGTCCAAAGTCAGATAAAATGATGAATAATCTGAGTCAGATTTGTGATGAATGAAAGTTTTAAAGGAGTAGAGCTTTACTCGGCTCTGTCTGCTGCGTTCTTCTTCATTTTAGAGGGTAAACCCAGAGAGGGACTTTCTGTTTCAAAGACACTCACAACAAGTTTAAAAGGTAGAGTTTTTTCTTACAGTTTGGTTCCATGATTGATTATTGATTTATCTGTGATATTACTGCTAAATCTGGTCAAAACAACCCAACAATCGACCCTCTAAAAACATCCACTTTGAACCTCTTTTCAACAGAAATCCTCTCTGGGAATCTTTCTGTCAGAGGGACTGTCCCAATTATTTTGTCACCAGACGTTGTTGATGCCAAACCCACCAATCCCAGTTTCTCTGATGTGTTTCTATTTCAGAGAACGACATGTTTGTGTAGAGGGGATTTGTGTGAGCAGAGATTTGAGAGAAAAGCCGTTAAAAATCTCCTTTCATCCGTTCAGCTCTAACATGAAGACGTTTTTAACATTCAGAGATCAAACTTTGTGTCCCGTTGATGTTCTCCTGTTACTGTGAGATCAGATGAAGCCAGGCTTTAACACAGGCTGCTGTCTCATTTCTACTCCTGACTCACTTCTGTTTCTGTCATGTTGGACATGGATGTGACTCTGGATACCTGGACAAAAGAATGTTCATACAGTCTATTCTCCATTTGAGGTGATTTATCAGGATAAGTGCCAGGATGTTCGAGTCATCAGTTCCAGTCCTTCCACATCGAGTCTAATATGACAGAAATGTGGAATAAAAACCAAACATCAGCAGCTCTTTATCAGATATCACAGCCATGGCTTAGGCTGTAAAAGAATGTTCTGCTCTGCTTTTCTCTCAAATCAAACATTGTTTGACACAAAGATGAAGTCTCTGTGATTCATGTGGGCAGAGTGTCAAACTCAAGGCTCGGGGGCCAAATCCGGCCCGCTGTACGGTTATATCCGTCCCGTAAGATCATATCATATTTTTATCATAATTGGCCCACTAAGGTCTGCAGGTTTCCAGTACAAAACTGTAAACTGAACCTTGATGATTTTAAAAATCCTTAAATCATAAAACATTGAAAAAAACAAAGGCTAAAAATAATGACATAAAAAGTCATGATGTGGTAAAGAAATTATTTATTTCATTTTTTTCAATTTTGCATCTCACAATAATGACTTCAACTTATTATTTTCTTTTAAGTTCTCATATTTTTCCTTTTCAAATTGAAAGGTTTGACTTATGTCTTTTTTTTACCTTTTAGGTCACAATTTTAGAATTTTAGGTCATTAAATTTTTATTTAACTCATTATTTTTTAATTTTATGTCATGTTTTGACCTTTTCAAATTTAAAGGTTTGACTTATGTCATTACTTTTACCTTTTAGATCACAATTTTAAATTTTAAGTTATATTTAAATGTTTTTACTCATTATTTTTTAATTTTATGTCATATTTTTCCTTTTCAAATTTAAAGATTTAACTTATGTCTTTTTTTAACTCTTTAGGTCACAATCTTAGAATTTTAGGTCATATTAAATTTTTATCTAACTCATTATTTTTTAATTTTATGTCATGTTTTGATCTTTTCAAATTTATTTGACTTATGTCATTTTTTTTAACGTTTTCGGTCACAATTTTAAATTTTAAGTCATATATAACATTTTAGTTTTACTCATTATTTTTTAATTTTATGTCATGTTTTGACCTTTTTAACTCCTAACTTAGATTTTTAATCAAATATTTTGACCTTTAAGCCTCACAATTTAAAAATCTCTCTCCTATTTTGACCTTTAAAAAATAATTCTGACTTTCTTTTCATATTTTCCTTTTTTAAAACATTATATTGACACTTAATTTTGTGTTTTGACCTTTGATTGTTTGATTATTTATCTCAGATTTTGAGCCTTTAAACTGATTATTTTGACTTCTTCTTATCTCAAAATCATTTATCATCAGTGCTTTTTCCCCCCATAATTTCTCACTGTTGAAAAGGTTGAGTTTACATGTTTGAATATGGACACTAGAGGGCAGTGTTTACCAGGACAGAGATTTAGAAATGAAGAGCGTCATCTGTCAGAACTCAAACAGGAGGATGGGATTATTCCTCTGCCTTCTACTACGGAGGGATGAGAGCCTCAGATCACAGACACCAGTATATTTAGCTGACTTTATCAGCTCCTCATCAGGATTTACAGAGCAATAAGGATGACTGTGTTTAGTTCAAGGAGGAGGAAATGAGCTTCTGTACTTCCAGTCAGATGTAGAGCCCAGTCAGAGCCTGAACATTTCTCTCTTTAGTTTGACGATGTTCTCAAATTCTCGTTCTTTCACAGACTAGTCCCTCTTTAATATGTGTTCTTACTAACATCCATGATTCCTGTTCTCACCTGTTCAGGTAGATCCAGCTCATCCAGAAAGTATTCAGACCCCGACACTTCTTCAGCTTTCTGTTTCATCCTGATGCTCCAGTCCATTAAATTCATGTTTATTCTCATTCATCTACACTCAGGACAAAGTCAAAAGACAGTTTTAGATTCTCTTCTCCAGATGGATTACAAATAAAAACATAAATGTGACATCTTCATCAGTATTCAGAGCCTTTAAACACCTCTGTAAATGAAGCTCAGGTTCCTCCATGTCTCTGCTCTTTGCTAGCATGTTTCTACACCTTGACTGGAGTCCACCTGTGCTAAATGAACCTGATTGGACAGGATTCTAAAGGCTCGCGCAGTGGTGGAAAAGTCCATGACTATTGTAATCAGGTAAAAGTCCAGTTACTCTGCTTTAAATGTGGCGTGATAGCGAACAGCCAAAGCTCCGTTATCAACCTGAGCAACAGCTAACCTGAAAAGCTGGGACAGATGGGCTTGTAGCAGCAGACATGGAGGAGGACATGGTCCCCACTGGGGTCTTCTTCTGGACAGATTTATCTGTGAGTGGCTGCTTTGGTCTGATTTCACCTTTTTAGTGTTCAAGAGCAGAAAGGAGAGATCGTCTGTCCTCGTTAGAAGAAGGGTTGGTGTTAGATCAGTGATACTCAGCGTGTGGCTCTTTTATGTTTTAGTTTGAAATATTCCCCCAGAAACCCTTAAGAAGGGGAACTTTGACCTCAGAACTATCCCTGTCAGGTCACAACGATCAGGACTCCTACAGCAGGCTTTCACTGTCAAACTTAACTGTCAACCATTTTTTAGCAATTTCCATTGCCCTAATTTACAATTTTACCCCTTTTCCCATTTGTTGCAATTTTAAATCAATATTTGCTGCTTTTTACCTATTTAAGCTGCCTTGTTGCGATTAAATGTCCATTTTTGTCACTTCCTCCCCATTTTAGTCACTTTTCACCCAGGTTTTTTTTTTTGTCATTTTATGCCAATTTTGCCCCTTTTTGCCCATTTTTGACCCTTTTGCTGCTTTCCCCCCATTTTAGTAACTTTTCAAACTTTTTTGCTAGATTTTCTGCTTTTTGACCATTTTTTCTACCTTTAACTCATTTATGTCACTTCTCACCCATTTTTGTCGTTTTTAGCCTGTTTGTTGCCATTTTATACCAATTTTGCCCCTTTTCACCCATTTTTACCACTTTTTGCTGCTTTTTGCCCATTTTAGTCACTTTTTGTTCATTTTTTCCTGCTGTTTGACCCTTTTATCTTTTGTCACTTCTTACCCATTTTTTTCCGCTTTTCACCAAGTTGTTTGCCCTTTTCTTCCATTTTTGCCACTTTTTTGCTGCTTTTTGCCCATTTTAATTACTTTTTACTCATTTTTGCTCTGTATTTTTTGCTTTGTGACTATTTTTGCCCCCTCTAACTTATTTTCATCGCCACTTTAACCCATGTTAGTCACTTTTTACTCTTTTTTGCTATACGTTCGCTGCTTTCTGCCCATTTTTTCCACATTTATCTGATTTTTTGTCACTTCTCACCCATTTTTTCCATTTTTAAACAATTTGTTGATATCTTATACCAAGTTACCCATTTTTAGCACTTTTTGCTGCTTCTTGTCCATTTTAGTCACTTTTTACTCATTTTTGCTGCGTTTTCTGCTTTTTGTCTATTTTTGCCAGCTGCAACTTATCTTTTGTCACTTCTTAACCATTTTTGCCACTTTTTTGCTGCTTTTTGCCCATTTTAATTACTTTTTACTCATTTTTGCTATGTATTTTTTTAGTTTTTGACCATTTTTGCCCCCTCTAACTTATTTTTATTCGCCACTTTAACCCATTTTGCCAATTTTAGTCACTTTTTACTCATTTTTGCTATACGTTCACTGCTTTCTGCCCATTTTTTCCACCTTTATCTCATTTTTTGTCACTTCTCTCCCATTTTTTCCATTTTTAACCAATTTGTTGACATCTTATACCAAGTTACCCATTTTTTAGCACTTTTTGCTGCTTTTTGCCTGTTTTAGCCACTTTTTATTCATTTTTGCTGCGTTTTTTTGCTTCTTGTCCATTTTAGTCACTTTTTATTCATTTTTGCTGCGTTTTCTGCTTCTTGTCCATTTTTGCCAGCTGCAACTTTTGTCACTTCTTAACCATTTTAGCCACTTTTTTTGCAGCTTTTTGACCATTTTTGCCATCTTTAACATATTTTCATTGTCACTTTAACCCTTTTTGCCACTTTTCACCCCTTAGATTGTGGCTCTTGCACAGGTATTTGTCAACAGTTTGGCTCTCTGGAGCAGGAATGAGTAAAACTGTGTTAGATGTTCTGTAGAATCATCAGGAGACTGACTTTAGTTAACTTTACTAACATGACACTGAGAGCTGCCTAACATCACTGCTTATGTTGACATCACTCACGTATCCTTACACCTTTTTCTGCATAAAATAGTGCCGTTACATTGTATCACAGTAGTAGTGTCAGGTTAAAGTTTGGATTTTTTCATCAGTAATCAGTAACGAGGATCTCAGGAGGAATGTAAGAGTACTGTCAGTTATTTCTGAGTCACTCAGAGATGTAATAGATTACTTTTACTGCTTCTCTGTACATAAATGAGTGTTCTTAAAGCTAATCTGACTAGAAACTTCCTCTGCATCTTTGTTCTCCTCCTCAGACTCTGCAGTGATGAAACCGGCAGGAGGCTCTCTGATCAATAACACGATTCATATAGAAACAATAATAAAGAACTCTGATTGATCGATCGGCTCTGACACCGAGGTCGTTCACCCTCCTCTCCCTCTCATAAACACAGCGGCGTGTTCTTGACCAATGAGACGCGTCTCTTAGCAAACTCACGGACAAGGCCACTGCCAGGCTGTCTAAACAGTAACCATGGCAACAGGGTCAAAGACACAGAGCAGGCTGAACTCTGGTTTAAAGACTCAGAAGGAAATAAAACTTTTACACCCGCCACAGTGCTTCATAAACCCGTGTTAAACCACACCTGCAGCTGGCTCCGCCCCCTAACCTTTGGACGTGTTCTGTTGCAGATCTTTGTGAGTGCAGACAGTCACACCATCCTCCTCGACTCAGAGACACGCAGCGTCCCACCGGTGAGTCCACGCTTTCATGGTTCTGCATGTTTGGAGGTCGGCCGTTAGCACAGCAGCGGCGTTTCCATCATCTCACTTATTTTTTTAATCTTTATGTCAAACTTTGAGTTCAGCAGCTTCAGCCATGACTCCACCGGAGCGCTCCTCATCAGTGGGAGGTCATGTGACTGCAGCAGGCGCACAGAGCTGTAAACGGTGGAACTGTAAAGGACTGAAGCTTGCGTCTCTAGTTGTCCTAGATTAGTAGTAGTTTAGAGACGAGTGCACAGAAGAGAAGTTAGATTTTACTGTTCCATCCTCTGGGACCTATGGGCCGGCTGTGGCTTAGTGGCAGAGTCAGTCCTCTCAGTAGGAAGGTCAGGGGTTTGATCCCCAGCTCCTGCAGCCATGTGTCCATGTACTGCTGGTGAATGTGTATGAATGTTCTGGTGGAGCTGAGCCTGGAAGTCTAACTCAGTCGATCTTTAGTCCAACCTTCACTGACTGGAGAGGATTCATGCAGAGAACGTCCAAGACTGAGATCCTGGACAGGCCAGACATCTGATCATCTAAAGTCACTTCAGAGGGAAAACGCTGGTGCCTCATACTGGTCCATACTGGACATTTATTTACTAAATTAACATGTGATTGGTTCGATTTAACAGGCTACATTTAGCCAATCAGCACCTGACCTTCTGGCATGATAGTCCCTGCTCAGATCAAATGTTGACGTGCTTGTCTGGTGCAGACCGCCATGAAGGATGTAGGCGGACTGAGTCCATGAGCGGTCTGTTCTCAGTTGTCAGGGACATTTCTCTGATCCATCCTCCACTCTGAGTGTGAACCCTCAGCGTCTGGTAGACGATAGAGTCTGCGAATATAAACGTAACCAGATTAAAACCTGGTTTCTGCCCACCTGGATTAGGATTTCTTTTCTGATGCTGAAGCCTACAGATGATGTAATGACGCCATGGCGTTCTCTGTTCTCTTATCTTCTGCTTTTATAGATTTCCTCTCATATTTGACCCTTTCCTCAGCTATTAAATATTGTCATGTTTCTTCATTACTTCTTTGAGAATAATGTGCAGCATTGGTGCAGAACATGTGGGCAGAGGTAAAAAAAAAGTACCAGACTATTGTGCTCAAGTAAAATAATAGTAAAAGTAGTAGTGATAATAATAATAATAATAATAATGATAATAATAATAATTGTAATACTCATCATCATCATAATAATAAAAAAATTATTATTATTATCATTATTGTTGTTGTTGTTAAGATCCATATTAACAATCATTATAATAAAGACAATACTACTACCACTATTAAAAAATGATAATGTATTAATAATAATAACAATGATAATAATAATAATTATTATTATTATTACCATTATTATTTTTTTATTATTATTATTATTAGTAGTAGTAGTAGTAGTAGCACACTGAGATGACTGGAGAGGCAGAACACCAGCTCAACATTTACCTTGTAGAAAAAGATTTGAAGTTTTCCTCTAACTCTGAGATGAATAAAGCCTAAAGAATGAGACAACAGTGGAAACATCTTTCCTGTCAGACATCGTTATTGATTGATTTATTTGTCTGGTTTGTGGTTTGAAGGTTCCTGTTCTCTGGTGTGTGTATTTTTTACATTTTCATTGAGAGATTTCTGCCTTTTGTTCTCCTTTTATGTAATAGTTCTCGGTCACATGGCTGATTCTGTTTGTTTTTGCGGGCTGACTCTTTAGCAGCTCTTTGAACCTCGCGGATCTCCAAGACTAATATTTACCTCCCAGACCTCAGAGAGGACGCTCTGTCCAGTTCATGGAGTATTTATACCTTCCTGGGATCCAGAGACCCGCTTTAGTCTTTGAGGGACGTGAATCTCCACGACTGTCTCTCAAACGTTTAAAGTCATCAGACTAAAGCCTGCTGAGTCCTGTAGAGGACGTCCAGGCCTTTCCCATCAGCTCTGGTTTGATGGTTTGTCACTCACAGCAGGAGGTTGGCCTTTTAAAACAGCTGCTACTTCATTACTAGCTCTACAAATACGTGAAAATCTCCTTTCTGTTGGTTCTAAAGGTTGATGTGTTTATAAAGAAGGTTTTTAAAGTGTTGTTGTCTCTGTGCAGACATGTTTGCTGACAGGATCCTCCTGGTTCTCCTCCTGCTGGGTGAGTTCCTCTTCAGTCCTTTCTCTGATATTTACGTCTGCTGGAGTCCATGACTATGCTTTACATTCCTCTGTCTGTGTGTCACAGCTCCTACGGGAGCCTTCATGGTCCATAACACCCGCCGAAGCCTGTGCATGGACGACTCTGCAGCGTCAGGCGAGGTGGTCCTCAGGAGGTGTAACCTGGACTCCGTGTCCCAGCAGTGGGTCTGGGTGGACCAGAACATGCTCATGAACGAGGCGTCCTCCAGGTGTCTGTGGGCCCAGCAGCCAGGACCGCCGCGTACTCGGTCCTGCAGTGAGCGGGGGTCAGGGCCGGGGTCGGACCCTTCAGGGTTACTGTGGGACTGTGACAGAGACAGGCTGATCAGCAGGAACTTGTCCATGATGCTGGCCGTCGATGGACGGCGTCCGGTCCTCTCACACGACAGCAAACAGTCCAGGTGGAGGTCTGTGGATGGAGGGGACATCTGCCAGGAGAGACAGAGTAAGTCAGGGACCCGATGACCCTGTCCTAAACAGGGACGGGGCATCAGTCTACGGTGAAACAGTCTCTGTCAGAGTGAAAACTCTCTTACATTCAAACTCAGCTGCTGTAGTTTCATATTTCCTCATAACCAGATGAGCAGTGAACAGAGGAAATAAGAAGGTTTTGGTCTCATTATCTCTAATTAAACATTTTATGACCCATGTTCTGATTGTCCTTCAGGATCCAGGCGGTCTTCTGATGAACCAGATGAGTTTGAGTCCACAGATGAGCAGGCAGGTGCAAAGATGACAGAGGAACAGAGGGAGTATCTCCGCTGGTTCTACCGCACAGAGGACCGTAAGTGCAGAAGTTTAAGCTCCGCCCACAACAGCTCCAGCCATAGGACCATAGCTCCACCCACAGTACAACAGCTTCCCCCACAATGCAACAGTTCCATCCTAAACTCAACAGCACCATTCAAATAACAACAGCTCCCCCCTAACACTTTTAACCCCACACACAATAGAACAACCCCACCCACATAACAACAGCTCCCCCCTCAAACTTTTAACCCCACCCACAATACAACAGCTCCCCCCTCAAACTTTTAACCCCACCCACAATACAACAGCTCCACCCTTAAACTTTTAACCCCACCCACAATACAACAGCTCCAACCACAAAATAACAACCCCACCCACAATACAGCAGCTCCACCCACGTTACAACAGCTTGTAGGTAAAAAATAAAACGCTTTTAAATCAACCAGTATAGAGCACGATTAACTCACTGTGTTTTTCAGCCCATTTGACCTCAAATTGGCTGAATAATGTGGAGCAGCTGTATCTGCATAGCCTGGTTTCTCCTGTTGGAAGAGTCAACACTGTCTGCAAAAGTAACTTATACGAAACAATTTCAAAAATACAGAAATATCCCTGAAGCGTCTCAGGGCGTGAGGCACATGAAGGCGTCCATTGTGCGCATGAAGCAGAAACTCTTGTTGACATGAAAGGTTTCCACGGTTGTCTCTTCTTCTTGGCGGATTTAGAAACCATCTACCTCCACCTTGTGTATCAACCCATGCACATGCACAAGTGTGCACGTTAGGAGTGTGAGAGCAGACCACCATGGAGGAGCCCAAACTCCCTAAATCTGATCTATTCATAGAGAAAATCTGAAATTAAACTGGATTATCTAAAACATACTGACCATATCAGACCCATCAGAGCTGCTCTTTAGCTTCTGTCTCGTCTCGTTTGTGTTGCAGCGACCACCTGGAAGTTCGTCCTGCTGGGTCTTGCCTTCGTCTGCCTTCTGGTTGGCTTCATGCTGCTGGGGATGGGAGTCATGGCCAACAAGTAGGCCCTGATCTCAAACAACGACCCGACTCTGTAGATTTAAGCTACGTTCAAAAGCTCCTGGGTTAATCGCTTCTCCTCTTTGGTTCTGCAGGAACAGAAAGAAGATAGCCAAGTACAAAGCAGCGGCGGCTCTGGCTCAGATGGGCAAGGGCGAGCAGCTGCAGGTCATTTCAGCGCTCAGAGACGACAGCAGCAGTAAACCGTCACCTTCGCCAGAACGAGTACAGCACAGACCGCCGCCGCCCAACGGGGAGCTGAGCGAGCTCAAAGCAGGGAGCATAGTCGTCACATGGAAGGACGGGAACACTTCCTGTCTGTACCCAGACACAAAGGAGGAGCAACAGGAGGAGCAAGAGGAGGAGCAAGGGGAGGAGGAGAAACAGGAGGAGCAAGGGGAGGAGGAGAAACAGGAGGAGGACCATGCAGAGGTGTCAGCTGATGAGCCTGTGAAGGCAGAGGAGTAGAGATCAGACATGTGTTAGTATGTTCCACTCCACTCACTGGATCCTAGCTGCTAATGCTAACAAGGCATCATCAGTCTAAAGATGCAAGAATACGCCAGTTTGACTCAGAGCTTTTATTATTTCAGTGCAGAGGTGGAAGGAATAAAGGAGTGTTAGTGTGGTCAGAAACAGCGGAGAGTTGATTCAGGTACCATACACGATACGATACACTCGATTTTAAAAATGAGATGCAACCACACAAGCCCCACATATTTGAAATACCCGTGTTCATAGTTTAGTCTTCAGCGTCTCTTCAGTCGTGTGTGTTAGATCATTAGCATTGGTGCTAGCCTCCTAGCTAACAGTTACTTCATGTCAGAGCTGAAAAGTTGATCATGTTTTCCTGGGTTCTGTTGTTGGAATTATCTGTTTGTGCAACTTTTTAACCTCTATTCAACACAGTGTCTGCCAATTTTTGCTACTTATGTTGACACTTTTTGCCCGTTTTTTCCATTTGTTGCTCTGTAATGCCACTTTTTTTGCCTGTTTTAACCCTTTTTCTCACTTTTTTCCTTCTTCAAACTCATTTTTGCTGTTTTTCACCCTGTTATGCCCCAAACCCCCCCCATCCCCATTTTTGGCCTCTTTTTACCCAGTTTTGCTTCTTCTGACACATTTGTGCCAACTTAATCCTATTTTTTAATACTGTTTTGCCACTTTTAACAAATTTTTGCTTGCTGCTTTTCCTGGATTTTTGCTAATGTTCCACTTTGTTTTGTGTTTCAATCATTTTCTCCAGTTTTAACATGTTTTTGCCCCTTTTAACTATTTTTTTCCATTTCTTTGCCATTTTTAAACTATTTTTCCTCAGTTTTCACCAGTTTTTGCTGGTTTTTCTTTTTCTTTTATTTTTTTTTTGCTGGTTTGAACCCATTTCTCCACTTTTCTCCAAACTTTTTAGTCTTTTTTCACAATAATGTAATTATTTTCCATTAAAAGATGTCTCATTTTTTCTGCTTTATTTTCTGGCATCCTGGTTTAGCTCTGAAGTCTTTCCTTTCTTTACTTTCCACATTTTCGGTTCAGTGTGCCCGTTATAGTTGTTATCATAATTTAAAGGGGATTCTGTTTTAGGAAAAGGGCGTTTAGATTAACCCCTTAAAGCCTGAAAACACAAATAATAGCCAGAAATTTCTAATTTTTTGGAACTGAAACAATCATTTAACTTTCTACTGAAAATTTAAAAAAAATCCAAATTTCCATAAAATTTCACAAATATATTTTTAGTATCTCATTTCATTCATTAGATGTTTTTGGTAACTGATAATCCACTTGAGGGCATTTTTATCATTCATCAGATTGTATTCAGGAGTTTTTTTGAGTAACTTATAGAGCATTTTGATTGGATAAAAGTATCATAAAAGTATGTATCAAATATGCGACAACAGGCATTAAGGGGTAAAGATAGATAAATCAAAATGTCTTTAAAACTTTAATAAGAATGCTTAAAAATAAAATTATTGTTACCGCAGCCTGACTTTATAAAGGACCAGGATTTTCCTAACCCCATGGGCCCCCAGTCTGACTGGCCCTTTTACCCCCCCCCCCCCCCCCCCGCACCCTTGACCGAAATACATAAATAATATAAATAAATAAAGATGTTAAAGGACGATAAAAGTAAATCATTGAGAGAATAAAGATGGAAATTGTAGATGGTATCAGAGTCTGTTTCTGTGTCTGACCTCCATCTTTAAAGGGGCTCTATGTCAGATTGTTGCTTTAAAACTTCCCACTTTTGAGTATATAATGGTGCGCACTTTATCCTGATGTGAAGAATGAGGCTCTTTATGTCTTCCTTGTTTGCCTTTGTCAGCCTGTGGAGTCGTTTCTCTGTGAAGAATTCGGGACGAATTTTCTGCGAAAGCTCAACAGAAGTGCGTCGGGTACTACGTAATGCGTGCACCCCCTCGCTCTGTTTATACCTGACAACGCCGTGTTGAATGGAGAAGGCTGCTTCCGCGAATAAACGACCTGCTAGCTCAGCCCAAACACCCACACAAACTCTGCGAAAACATAAAAAACTAAGATAGTTTTATCTGCTGAAGCCTGTCAGGCTAAAAGAGAGTGTGACCGACGCAGGGGGAAATAGAGGATAAATGTCGGTGGAGCATTAGAGACATGGAGGGAGCTTCGCTCGGCGCTCGGGATAAATACCGATCCAGAGATGGCCGTCTTTCTGTTGAAAAGGTAAGGCATCACTCCGGACCATGAAATACAATGTAGTGTTTTATGTTGTATAAACCATATGCTACATCACGTTAGCTTGCTTACGAAGATGCTATCCAAACAACCAGAATATCATGTTGCTCATTTAGTGTTTTCTGGATAATATTGCATCTTTTTCTTGTTCCTGGCACTGGACTCAACTTACTGAGTTTATTTTTGATACTTAGTTGGTAAAATATCTTCAACACATAATGTCAGCTATCTGATATCTGCGGTGGAGGCTCCATTATCAGAGCTAAGCAATGTTAGCCCTGCTGCTTCTGCTCTAAAACGCGTCCCATTCAATACACTTTACACATTACACACATAAAAAGACAATAACACTAAGTACTGTGCACTAAGTAGTGAAGTTGTTCATTCATAGAAATGGTCGTGAAAATATCTTTTTTTAATCGCCTCATATGAACCAATATTTAATTTTGTGCCGTGTCTGCACTAGAGGTTCAGATATACTTTATTCATTTTCATTATTAGTTGGTGGAACTTTAAAGTGTTAGCACACTTACCTCCTCTGTATAGATGATGCCGGTAAATCACCTTGGTCTGCGTGTATCAGCTGATTAACCGGAGGCTCGTTCATCAGCAAGGAGCGCGCCATGGTGGACGAACAACACGATGCTGTTGTAGTTCGCCTAATGGCCGGCGGTGTCGCTACACTGATATTTTTTCTAAATCTTGTATAGAGCCTCTTTAAATGTTGACTATGCTAACATTAAACTGCTGTCAGGTCACAGTGCCGTTTGTTAAACACTTAAATGAAGAAAACCATTAAAGAAAGACAGTCAGAAAGGTTTTATTCATTTAAAGAAACTGACAGCAAACACATAACCTCCTCCTCTTATCTCTCTATTTCACCTTTTCTTTTAGTCCTTAAACTAAATCAAAGCTGTCGGCCTATAATAACTGAATCTCTGGGGATAACTCTATAAACCACAGTTTCAAACACATGTCTAATCAGATTATTTTGTGTTTTCTGACTCATTTCTAAAGCCCATCCTGACTAAATGAAGCCGTTGTTCCCAGTGTGCTGATTATTGAATCAAATGAAGTCAGAGGAGTGTTTTATGATGCTGTATCCTTTATCCTTCAGATACAGAGAATAATCTTTAAAATAAGCACAGACTGTGACATGACTCTCAATCCAGCCCAATAAAATCCACATTTATTTATAAATCTCATTAAAAACAGTACGAGACCAGAGTGCTGTACAAAGAGACAGTAAAAACAACCAAACTCTAGGAGTGGCTGGAGCAATGACGGGCAGAGTCAATCCTCCAATCAGGACACACCTTCTCAACTGTAAGGGGATACAGGCGAGAAGCTCTGCTTGAAGCCCAGGCTGACTTCCTGCAGCAGACTCATGACTACTGTAGTGTTTCTACAATACAGCTGAGATGTTCAAATTTAAATGAGCTGATATTTTTCATGAAATGGTCAAAAGTCGTTTCAACATCTGATATGTTGTTTTTGTTCTATTGTGAATAAAGTGGATCTATGTGATTTGACAATCATTGACTTCTGTTTTTATCTACATATTCCACAATGTCCCAACTTTTTTGGAATTGTCCCCCTGCTCTTCAGACAGACCCTGTCAGAGCTCTGGGGTCTCTGGGGGTTCAGAAGATCTTGAATCCTTTGAGCAGGGTGAGCGTGGTGGCTCTGCGTTTGCTCTGAGCCCTGGACGTCCTCACCGTGACCAGCTTGGCGGTGGTTGGCGCCGGCAGCTCCTTGTAGCACGGGGTGGTGAAGGTGGGGGGCGGGAGAAGCGCTCTGTCCTCACTGATGCAGACTGCTGGTACCAGGTGGCCGCGCCCCTTCCTCGCCCTCCTCACCGCCTCAAAGAAGACGTGCTGCACAGACAGGAAGTCCAGACAGGCCGACACCTCGAAGAAGACGCAGCTGAAACGGGACGCCACCGCCTCAGCCTCACTCTGACTCACCTGTCTGAGACACACAGACAGGTGTTACAAGAGACACTGAGGGCCCAAACACAGCCAACACTGAGGGCCCCATTCACTACTACAATCAACACTGAGGGCCCCATTTACTACTACAATCAACACTGAGGGCCCCATTCACTACTACAATCAACACTGAGGGCCCCATTCACTACTACAATCAACACTGAGGGCCCCATTTACTACTACAATCAACACTGAGGGCCCCATTCACTACTACAATCAACACTGAGGGCCCCATTCACTACTACAATCAACATTCACTACTACAATCAACACTGAGGGCCCCATTCACTACTACAATCAACACTGAGGGCCCCATTCACTATAAGAATCAACAGTGAGGGCCTCATTCACTACTACAACCAACACTGAGGGCTTCATTCACGACTACAATCAACACTAAGGGTCCCATTCACTACTACAATCAACACTGAGGGCCCCATTCACTACTACAACCAACACTGAGGGCTTCATTCACTACTACAATCAACACTAAGGGTCCCATTCACTATAAGAATCAACAGTGAGGGCCTCATTCACTACTACAACCAACACTGAGGGCTTCATTCACTACTACAATCAACACTAAGGGTCCCATTCACTACTACAATCAACACTGAGGGCCCCATTCACTATAAGAATCAACAGTGAGGGCCTCATTCACTACTACAACCAACACTGAGGGCTTCATTCACGACTACAATCAACACTGAGGGCCCCATTCTCTACTACAATCAACACTGAGGGTCCCATTCACTACTACAGCCAACACTGAGGGCCCCATTCCCTACTACAATCAACACTGAGGGCCTCATTCACTACTACAGCCAACACTGAGGGCCCCATTCACTACAAGAATCAACAGTGAGGGCTCCATTCAATACTACAATCAACACTGAGGGCCCCATTCACTACTACAATCAACACTGAGGGCCTCATTCACTACTACAGCCAACACTGAGGGCCCCATTCACTACAAGAATCAACAGTGAGGGCCCCATTCTCTACTACAATCAACACTGAGGGCCCCATTCACTACTACAATCAACACTGAGGGCCTCATTCACTACTACAATCAACACTGAGGGCCTCATTCACTACTACAATCAACACTGAGGGCCCCATTCACTACAAGAATCAACAGTGAGGGCTCCATTCAATACTACAATCAACATTCACTACTACAATCAACACTGAGGGCCCCATTCACTACTTCAATCAACACTGAGGGCCCCATTCACTACTACAGTCAACACTGAGGGCCCCATTCACTACTACAGTCAACACTGAGGGCCCCATTCACTACTACAGTCAACACTGAGGGCCCCATTCATGTTTCAGATGTAAAGGAACTAGACAAGCACTTATGCTTGACCTCGTAAGCGTAACTGAGGAGGGTTGGCTTTTAAATCCTCAGATTAACAGGTTTTCTCTTCTAATGCATGTTAGTCTGTCTTTTAGTCAGTCTGAGGATCTTTCGGATCGTTTCTGCTGACGCGCAGCCGTCTGAAGAATTATGACTTCATAAACACAGACAGACACAGTGATACCTGCCTGTATGGGTCCATGTCCAGCTTGTTGCCAAGGAGGATGATGGGAGTTTTCCCATGCAGACTGAGCATGTGCAGATAGAGCTGGCAGCGTTTGAAGCTCTCCATGTTGTTGATACTGTAGACCACCATGAAGACGCTGGCCCAGGACAGATACCGCTCACAGTTCACCGGACCGTCCTATGAACACAGAGTTTCAATCTCAGAGACACGGTCTATCTTTAAGGTCATCAGCTAAGATGAGGAGAGATGTGGAGAAGACACCAGACGCTCCAAGCCTGAAAATGTTCAAATGAGTGAGAAAATACCTAGACAGCCTTTAGAATGATGATCACATTATTTAACCCTCAGCATCACTTTAATTTACTACCCTTTAGAGCCATTAAGGACAAAAATGTCCACTTCCAAAAAACTGCTATAAAAGCTTAACAGATTAATATTTTTTCTGCTTTTTTGCATAAATCTCTTAAACAACTTCAGCTGTGCTCAAAACTACCAAACATTCAATCATTTTGAGGAATTTAACCCTTTAAATGCCAGTTTGATAACTTAAAGTCAGTGTTGTTTTTAATGAAAAAAATGTGATATCTTCCTTAAACCAAATGTTGAATGGCAGTTTCTGATAGGACTCCAAGCATGTGCATAAACTCACAGCGTTGTTTTGGTTTTGTCCACAGTCAACTCTTTGGAGTGCATGTGTGACCTGGGTAAGGTTGAGGTTAAGCTGTCAATCTGTCTAATTCAAAGACACACACACACACACACACACACACACACCGACAGACATGCACACACACAAACATCTTGAAATAGCCTAATAAGCTCAATAACACAAGCACAAAAACTAATGAAATGACAGACTTTCCATGCATAGGCCATTAATGGGGAAACGGCTGATTTTAGTGATGAACAGTAAAAATGAAAAATTTGACTATTTTTCTCAAAAATGAAACCATAACATTACAGAATGAATGATTATATCATGCAATGGCTATGAGATCAAAAATGTGGTTTGAATGGGAGTCAATGGGATGTTTTTGTCCACAAGTGACTCGAAAGGGTAGTAAGTTTTAAATCGGATGCTACACAAAAACTAATAATGCAGCAAAGTCAATATTTTGGATAATGTTTAACATACCCAGAACTGATTTGAACCCCCCCCCCCAACATTAGTTTTCTGGAAAATAATTACTGTTTTTTTTTTCTTGTGGGTTTTTTTGTGGGTTTTTTAAGAAAAAAATATGACCATCCTGTAATCAAACTGGCATTTAAAGGGTTAAAATCCTGAAAATTATTCAATAATGGATTAGTTTGATTAGAACTGAAGTTGATCAAAAGATTAAAACAAAAAAAAGCAGAATAAAATATTAATGTAAACTATTTTTATTGCCGTTTTTGGAAGTGGACGTTTTTGTCCTTAATGACTCGAAAGGGTAGTAAATTTTAAATCGGATGCTACACAAAAACTAATGATGCATCAAAGTCAATATTTTGGATATCATTGACATACCCAAGCTGGATTTAGAAATACTGCCCCAGCTTGTTGTGGTGGTATTAATGTCTTTTGATTTTTATCAGCATTAAGTCAAAAGTAGTCATTCTAACATCCTGACCACGCTCAGAGTGATAGTACGGTACTGCTGAGCGTCTCCTCCTCATTTAGGAGCGCCTGTTTCTGTTGCCATGGAAACACTCGTCAGATAATCAACAATAAATGCTGACCTGGTCACAGGTATCCATCACTCTGACTGTAACTGGCTGCTGGTCCACCATCTGCTCACAGCAGTACACGTCCTCTGAAACACAGAATCCACCGTCATATGTCCTAGTCTCAAGTCTCAGATAGAAGTGCACGTTTTATTCACCCACACATTACACATAAAGAGGTTACTGCTCTCATGCTTCACTCGTTAAAGATGTCCACATGTTAGAAACATCTTTGATGAACTACCCGCTAACATCTTAAAGTCCCTGATGTTCTCTGTGTGGTCTCACCGAGCAGAGGGTCGTACTCACTGATGAATCTCTTCGTCAGGAACTTCACTGTCAGCGCTGAAAAACAAACACAGGGAAACTGAGACCGAGGGGCCCTTAGGGGACCTACAGAGGAGCACGGGGGTCAGAAAGGGTCCTGAGAAAACCAGTGCTGCATTAACATTCATATTAGCACCAGACAGAGTAAATGAGTAAGAAATAAATCCAGGTTAAGTTCTGTTTTTTCTTCTTCATCTCTGCAGCATCATCTCTCTGAGCCTGCAGAGAGTTGCTGACTCTGAGCTGCTTTAGCAGCGTTTACAGCCATCACTGACAGGAACCCAGAGACAAACTCAGACTCAGATAGTAACGTAGTCAGGCAGAAACATGAGGGTTAAAGCCCTTTAAGATGCAAATATAACAAAGTCGGAAACGTCATTTTACTTCTGTGTGGAGACAGAGAGAGAACAATCAAACCTTCATGTCATCACCTCTACATCTGCAGCATTTCATTAGCAGGGTTTCCATTACACGTGGAAATGCGCAAAATCGAAATAGCGCTATAAAAAACTGGTAATGGAAACACCTGAATTTCGAAAAAAAAGCTAAAATGTCGCTAAAAAGTTTTTACGCTTTCATGAGGAGGTTTTTCAGACGTTTTGATATCGAAATATATCGCAAAAGTGTAATGGAAACACTTTTTCCACATTTACAAGTCAAGGGACGTGACGTACGGTGTCACATGACCAGTCACTCCACAACGTGGCGTTTGTGTGGTTTGTGTGGACAGAAGAAGAGATGAGACTTTTCTTAACATCATCCTTCTACCCTCATGCGTGGCTTTTGCCGTACATATGGACTTTACCTCTGAACTATCATCCGTTGCCTTAGTCTTTTGTACAAAATTATCAACACAACCACCGTAGATGTAACCAAAACCGTACCAACACACAACAGGTTTCAACAAGCTTCCCTGCAGCGGATTCACGGGAGGTGAGATTTTACGAGCATTGCAAGGCCTATGCCCAAAACTCCCTTCAGTGGAAACGCATTCAAAGCGCAATTATACTTAATCGAAATTGAAGAAATATCGCTTTTATTTTGTGAAAAACTGTAATGGAAACCCAGCTAGAGAGAGAACAATCAAACCTTCATGTCATCACCTCTACGTCTGCAGCGTTTCACTGACAGGACCCTCACAGTCTTCATCACATTTACAGAATCTGGTGTGCATGTTTAAAAGTCAGCTGAGGATGTCTGAGTAAGTGTACCACCACCAATCAAACGACTTTTAATGAGTATTCACGTGACAGGCCACGCCCACTTTCATCAATCAGTATCAGCACAGTCTGGAGGCTACTGCAGATATCAGCCACACGGAAATACACGCTTAAACTTTAAAAATTAAACTGGATTAAACTTCCAGTTAAGGTTAGGGTAAGAGTTAGGATCCTAGAAGTTTAAAGTAAAAAACCTGACGACAAACGTTTAGTAAACAGTCTGCTGACAGGAAAACGCTTGTCCTTATGAAAACCTTCTTACACAGCTAGCACAGCTAGGCTAAAGCTAAAAACCTACATTAGCTATGTAAGCTGCGTAGGTAGCATAGCTGAAGACTGTACATGTTTCACAGTTTTTCAAATCTCATAAACCCATGTTTTATTCATGGAAGAGCTACGTAGCCAATGCAGCTAAAGCTTAAGCTAGCAAAGCTATGTTGGCTCTGTAAGCTATGTAGGTAATGAATACATTTCTTAGCTATAGTAAAGGCTAATAATAACAAAGCTATGTAAGCAATGTAGCTAAGGCTTAAGCTAATGAAGCTATGTTAGCTATGTAAGCTACATAGGTAACGTAGCTGAAGACTGTACACCTATTACAGTTTTGCAAATCTCATAACCCAAATTATGTAGCTAACAGAGCTAAAGGTGAAGCTAATGAAGCTACCAGTGTGTCCCAGGTTGCACACCTCTGTGCTAAATGCTAAACATTCTCAGAGCAAAGGTGAGCATGCTTCACTGAGAGGTAATAAGTCAGTTTAACAGCGGCACGCTCAGAAATGTCCAAGAACTGAGTGTGGATGATGGACCCTTCAGAGCCTCAGAGAACGCCATACTGGAGAGGACTACGTTCTGTTAGCATGCTATCGCGCTAACATTAGCATCTGCTAGCTAACTAACATGTTATCAATCAAGAAAAAGGAATCTAAGGCAAAAAGGTTATTCCTCCATGAGAATAATAACAGAAAAGTTACAGAAGTCTAAGAGTGAGAGGAAACAGCCATCAGACTTTGGTGATGTGGCCTAACGTCTACCTATAACCTGTAAAAAAGAGTAGAAGAAGAAAACAGAGACGGCTGAATGGTTGTCTTAAATGGCGGTGGGTGACAGACAGTTTAACGGCTCTACAGAAGGAAAAGATCTGAGACACACTGTTAGCTAATACTACGTTTTCTAAGGTTAACTAAGCTACTTTAGCTAAAGGTAATGTAGAAAAAGCTAACAATGCTATGTTAAATACATTAGTTTTCACTACATTTGTTGAAGCTGACAAAACTGTTCTAGCTACGTACTCACTTTAACATTAAAGCTAACAAAGCTAAAGCTAACTTAGCTACTCTGGCTTATGCAGTGACATGAACTTTAACATTAACGCTAAAAAAGCTAAAGCTAACTTGAGTACACTGGCTGATGTGGTCACGTTAAGTTTAATATTCAAGCTAACAAAGCTAAAGCTAACTTAGCTACTCTGGCTTATGTAGTTACATGAACTTAACACTGAAGCTAACAAAGCTAAAGCTAAATAAGCTACTCTGGCTTATGTAGTTACATGAACATAACACTGAAGCTAACAAAGCTAAAGCTAACTTAGCTACTCTGGCTTATGTAGTTACATGAACTTTAACATTAAGCTAACAAAGCTAACTTAGCTACTCTGGCTTATGTAGTTACATGAACTTTAACATTGAAGCTAACAAAGCTAAAGCTAACTTAGCTACTCTGGCTCATGTAGGTACATGAACTTTAACATTGAAGCTAACAAAGCTAAAGCTAACTTAGCTACTCTGGCTTATGTAGTTACATGAACATAACACTGAAGCTAACAAAGCTAAAGCTAACTTAGCTACTCTGGCTTATGTAGTTACATGAACTTTAACATTGAAGCTAACAAAGCTAAAGCTAACTTAGCTACTCTGGCTCATGTAGGTACATGAACTTTAACATTGAAGCTAACAAAGCTAAAGCTAACTTAGCAACTCTGGCTTATGTAGTTACATGAACATAACACTGAAGCTAACAAAGCTAAAGCTAACTTAGCTACTCTGGCTTATGTAGTTACATGAACTTTAACATTAAGCTAACAAAGCTAACTTAGCTACTCTGGCTTATGTAGTTACATGAACATAACACTGAAGCTAACAAAGCTAAAGCTAACTTAGCTACTCTGGCTTATGTATTTACATGAACTTTAACACTGAAGCTAACAAAGCTAAAGCTAACTTAGCAACTCTGGCTTATGTATTTACATGAACTTTAACACTGAAGCTAACAAAGCTAAAGCTAACTTAGCTACTCTGGCTTATGTATTTACATGAACTTTAACACTGAAGCTAACAAAGCTAAAGCTAACTTAGCTTCTCTGGCTTATGTATTTACATGAACTGTAACACTGAAGCTAACAAAGCTAAAGCTAACTTAGCTTCTCTGGCTTATGTAGTTACATGAACTTTAACACTGAAGCAAACAAAGCTAAAGCTAACTTAGCTTCTCTGGCTTATGTATTTACATGACCTTTAACACTGAAGCTAACAAAGCTAAAGCTAACTTAGCTACTCTGGCTTATGTAGTTTCATGAACTTTAACACTGAAGCTAACAAAGCTAAAGCTAACTTAGCTACTCTGGCTTATGTATTTACATGAACTTTAACACTGAAGCTAACAAAGCTAAAGCTAACTTAGCTACTCTGGCTTATGTATTTACATGAACTTTAACACTAAAGCTAACAAAGCTAAAGCTAACTTAGCTACTCTGGCTTATGTAGGTACATGAACTTTAACATTGAAGCTAACAAAGCTAAAGCTAACTTAGCTACTCTGGCTTATGTATTTACATGAACTTTAACATTGAAGCTAACAAAGCTAAAGCTAACTTAGCTACTCTGGCTCATGTAGGTACATGAACTTTAACATTGAAGCTAACAAAGCTAAAGCTAACTTAGCTACTCTGGCTTATGTAGTTACATGAACTTTAACACTGAAGCTAACAAAGCTAAAGCTAACTTAGCTACTCTGGCTTATGTAGTTACATGAACTTTAACACTGAAGCTAACAAAGCTAAAGCTAACTTAGCTACTCTGGCTTATGTAGTTACATGAACTTTAACACTGAAGCTAACAAAGCTAAAGCTAACTTAGCTACTCTGGCTTATGTAGTTACATGAACTTTAACATTAAGCTAACAAAGCTAACTTAGCTACTCTGGCTTATGTAGTTACATGAACATAACACTGAAGCTAACAAAGCTAAAGCTAAATAAGCTACTCTGGCTTATGTAGTTACATGAACATAACACTGAAGCTAACAAAGCTAAAGCTAACTTAGCTACTCTGGCTTATGTATTTACATGAACTTTAACACTGAAGCTAACAAAGCTAAAGCTAACTTAGCAACTCTGGCTTATGTATTTACATGAACTTTAACACTGAAGCTAACAAAGCTAAAGCTAACTTAGCTACTCTGGCTTATGTATTTACATGAACTTTAACACTGAAGCTAACAAAGCTAAAGCTAACTTAGCTTCTCTGGCTTATGTATTTACATGAACTGTAACACTGAAGCTAACAAAGCTAAAGCTAACTTAGCTACTCTGGCTTATGTATTTACATGAACTTTAACACTGAAGCTAACAAAGCTAAAGCTAACTTAGCTACTCTGGCTTATGTACTTACATGAACTTTAACACTGAAGCTAACAAAGCTAAAGCTAACTTAGCTACTCTGGCTTATGTATTTACATGAACTGTAACACTGAAGCTAACAAAGCTAACTTAGCTACTCTGGCTTATGTATTTACATGAACTGTAACACTGAAGCTAACAAAGCTAAAGCTAACTTAGCTACTCTGGCTTATGTATTTACATGAACTTTAACACTGAAGCTAACAAAGCTAAAGCTAACTTAGCTACTCTGGCTTATGTACTTACATGGACTTTAACACTGAAGCTAACAAAGCTAAAGCTAACTTAGCTACTCTGGCTTATGTATTTACATGAACTTTAACACTAAAGCTAACAAAGCTAAAGCTAACTTAGCTACTCTGGCTCATGTAGGTACATGAACTTTAACATTGAAGCTAACAAAGCTAAAGCTAACTTAGCTACTCTGGCTTATGTAGTTACATGAACTTTAACACTGAAGCTAACAAAGCTAAAGCTAACTTGGCTACTCTGGCTTATGTAGTTACATGAACTTTAACACTGAAGCTAACAAAGCTAAAGCTAACTTAGCTACTCTGGCTTATGTAGTTACATGAACTTTAACACTGAAGCTAACAAAGCTAAAGCTAACTTAGCTACTCTGGCTTATGTAGTTACATGAACTTTAACACTGAAGCTAACAAAGCTAAAGCTAACTTAGCTACTCTGGCTTATGTAGTTACATGAACTTTAACACTGAAGCTAACAAAGCTAAAGCTAACTTAGCTACTCTGGCTTATGTAGTTACATGAACTTTAACACTGAAGCTAACAAAGCTAAAGCTAACTTAGCTACTCTGGCTTATGTAGTTACATGAACTTTAACACTGAAGCTAACAAAGCTAAAGCTAACTTAGCTACTCTGGCTTATGTAGTTACATGAACTTTAACACTGAAGCTAACAAAGCTAAAGCTAACTTAGCTACTCTGGCTTATGTAGTTACATGAACTTTAACACTGAAGCTAACAAAGCTAAAGCTAACTTAGCTACTCTGGCTTATGTAGTTACATGAACTTTAACACTGAAGCTAACAAAGCTAAAGCTAACTTAGCAACTCTGGCTTATGTAGTTACATGAACTTTAACACTGAAGCTAACAAAGCTAAAGCTAATGTTTTGGTGCCACTTCAGATGTTGATGAGTACTTGAAGCGCCACCTGTTGGTCAGGATCAGAATAATTGTGTTTGTTTGTGATGAAATGATGCTTGGAGACTGTTCACTTACTTTAGAAGAAAATAAGATCTTAATGAAGCTTCTGCATCCTAATCCGCTCCAGTCTGAGAGGATCCAGGAAGCTTAGAGCCAATCAGACGCCGGCTTTAGGAGCAGGTATGACAAACGTCTTCATCTGTTGTTTAGTTGTAATTTGAGTTATGAGCGTTCCCGTCTCCTGGATTCAGGTGTAGATAGGTATGGAGGTCACGTGTGCTTCTTTCCTTCTTCAGACATATTAGTCATGGGACTTAAGCGTGATGTCTGACACATGACGGTTCAGGATGAACACAAATATCTTTATCCCCCTACAGCTGACTCTTGATAGGACATAAAAGACCCAAAACACACTGAGTAAAATTCATAAATAACAGATCATTAATAAAAGGAGACATAATGATAACCTGGGTGTTCATTCTACTTTTGTTTGCCGTCATTTTGTCCAAGGAAATCTTTTAGTTTTGCAGGAAAGAGCTTGTTCCAGACACTAATGCTGCATTATGAAGTCTGGAAACCTGTTCCAGCACATTCCATCTCAGAGGAATCTGAGCGCTCTGGCAGAAGAATAAGAGTTACTATGAGACGAAGAAGAAGAAACGACACAAAAACAAAAGGGTTCTCCCCCTTCAGGAACATTCACTTCATTTCTTATCAGTACTGAATGTCCTAAATGTCCACCTCTCTTCTCTATCTGTGAAATATTTGTCTCATTTATAGATGTTAGTGGGTCTTACCAGACTTCCCGGAGCCCATCATGCCCAGCAGAACCAGGTTACACTCGGCTGGACCCGAGTCTGGAGCTGCTGTCGCTGCAGGCTGACCCGTCTTTACTTTCCCAAACATGATAATCAGCCCACAAACCCGGCTAAGGTCTCTACATTGTGCTTGAGTCCGTACCGATCCAACTGGTGTTAGTCCAGATCCTGATCTGAGAGAGTCCTCAGCTCCCAGGAGAGCAGCACACAGATGACCTCTCCATTTTAGGAAAAACTCTTCAAACGGAGCTCGTTAAAGCAGAACGGTGCAGGATCCACTGATCCTCTCAGACTGGCAGCAAACATGCAGTCTGATCCAGCAGGAGTTCTTCCCTCCACTTCAGAGATGTTTGTTTGGCTCCTCTCTCGGCCTGTCCCAGCCTTTCTGGGGTCTACTCTCTGGGGTTTTCTTTTCTTTTCCTCCCTTTTTCCTGTTACAGATGCAGCTCTCTACAGCTGTACACAACACAGACTTCATGCTATAAAACCACAGCATCTCCCATCAGTCTGTGTTTCTGTGTCCACATGTGGACCTCTGCTTCTGTCTTTGATTGTGTGTGGAGCTTTTCTGTCTTTATTTGACAACACAGGACAGAGATGGAGGAGAGAGAGATGGAGATGACAAAGAAAGGATGTTCAAACCTGTCCTGCTCGCATTCAGGGCCCTGCTCTCTAACAGGAGTCACCCCCTGATCCCCCTGATGACAGCGATCCATGTTGGTTTCCTAACAGAGCTGGAGCCATGTGGCCAGCATACACTATGATGCCAAAAGTATTCGCTCACCTGCCTTGACTTGCAGCAGTTTAAATGTGGCAAAAATAGATTAAAAGTGGCAGACAATTCCCTAAAAGTGGCAAAAATGGGAGGTAAAAATGGGGAAAAGCGGTTTAAAAGTGGCAGGAAATGCGTTGCGATTGGCAAAAAAAGGAATTTTGGGCAAATATGTGTAAAGATAAGAAAAAAGTGGCAAAAATTGGCCTCAAAAATGGTGAAAAGCTGTTGAAAAACTTTCAAAAATGGATCATAAGTAAGAGTAAGGGTGGCACAAATAGGTTAAAAGTAGCAGGAAATTGTCTCAGAGTGGCAGGAATGGGGCTTTTAAATGGGGTTACATTTAAAAGTGGCAAAAATAGATTACAATTGGCAACAAAAGGGAAACTGCAGCAAATATGAAAAAAAAATAGCAGAAATAGACTGTAAAAATGGGGAAAAGCTGTTGAAAAGTGACAAAAATGGATCATAAGTAAGAGGAAGAAGGGCACAAATACTCTATATTGCCAAAAGTATTGGCTCACCTGCCTTGACTCTCATATGAACTTCAGTGACATCCCATTCTTAGTCCATATGGTTTAATCTGATGTTGGTCCACCCTCTGCAGCTAGAACAGCTTCAACTCTTCTGGGAAGGCTTTCCGCAAGGTTTAGGAGTGTGTTTATGGGAATTTTTGACCATTCTTTCAGAAGCACATTTGTGAGGTCACACACTGATGTTGGACCAGAAGGCCTGGCTCTCAGTCTCCGCTCTAATTCATCCCAAAGCTGTTCTATGGGGTTGAGGTTCAGGACTCTGTTGATCCACACCAAACTCTCTCATCCATGTCTTTATGGACCTTGCTTTGTGCTCTGGTGCACAGTCATGTTGGAACAGGAAGGGGCCATCCCCAAACTGTTCCCACAAAGTTGGGAGCATGGAATTGTCCAGAATCTCTTGGTATGCTGAAGCATTCAGAGTTCCTTTGACTGGAACTAAGGGGCCAAGCCCAGCTCCTGAAAAACAAGCTCACACCATAATCCCCCCTCCACCAAACTTTGCACTTAGCACAATGCAGTCAGACAAGTACCGTTCTCCTGGCAACCACCAAACCCAGACTGGTCCATCAGATTGCCAGATGGAGAAGCGGTTTGTCACTCTAGAGAACATGAATACTACTTGAATCAGAGACATTTCCACCATGTGGACCAGGAGGGCTCCCATTGTTACTGACCGGCTGTCCAAGGACAGACTCAGCTGTCCAATAACAAACAAAGAGCAACATGAACCATCATCACATTATCGGCTCGTCTTTCTGTCCCAGATACATGTCAGCAGAGCCACAGCCGCACAGAGAGCCTGCTATCTATAGAGCTGTGATCAGACACCAGCGGGGAGACGGAGAGAAATACAGAGACGGAGCAGAGAGACAGATCTAGAGACGGAGCAGAGAGGCAGATCTAGAGACGGAGCAGAGAGACAAACAGAGACGGAGCAGAGAGACAGACAGAGACGGAGCAGAGAGACAAACAGAGACGGAGCAGAGAGACAGACAGAGACAGAGCAGAGAGACAGACAGAGACGGAGCAGAGAGACAGACAGAGACGGAGCAGAGAGACAAACAGAGACGGAGCAGAGAGACAAACAGAGACGGAGCAGAGAGACACAGAGACGGAGCAGAGAGACAGATCTAGAGACGGAGCAGAGAGACAGATCTAGAGACAGAGCAGAGAGACAGACAGCAGCCATGGGTTTTTAGGCTGCGTGTCTGAAACAGAGGACCTGCAGGACTCCAATCTGGAGCAATCTCTGTTCTGACAGGATTTGATGATCAAAATCAGGGAGGTTGAGGAATCCAAAAGGGACCTGATGGAGCCCAAGGTGGACCGGATAGAGTCCAGGAGTGACTTGATAGAATCCAGGAGGGATCTAATGAAGTCAAACAACAATCTGAAGCTCAGTGGGGACCTGATGGACTCCAGGAGGGACCTGATAAGGTCCAGCTATGACACGTTTGAGTTCAGGCAGGACCTCATAGAGCCAAGGAGTGACCTGAAAGAGTCCAGGAGGGACCTCATGGAGCCCAGCGGGAATCAGATGGAGTCAGGCCAAGACCAAATTGAACCCCAGAAGGGCCAGATGGAATCCATCAGAGACCCGATGGAGTCAAATGGAGACCCGATGGAGCCCAAGAGGGACCTGAAGGAGTCCAGGAAGGATCCCGTAATGTCCAGCAATGACCTTGTTGAATCCAGGACAGATCTTATGAGGTCAAACAACAACCTGAAGACCACTTGGGACTTGATGGAGTCCAGGAGGTACCAGATAGAGTCAAGCCGGGAACAAATTGAACCCAGAAGGGACTGGATGGAGTCCAGCGCCAGCCCAATGGAGTCCAAAGGGGATTGGATGGAGTTCAGGGACAACCTGCCAGAATCCAGCATGGAGTCCAGTGATGACCTGATGGAGTCTAATAGAGACCTGGCAGAAGCTATCATTGACCTGACTGAGTCCAACAGCCACCTGATGGGGTCAAGCAAGCTGGCAGAGTCCAGCAGTGACTCGATGCAGTCCAACTGTGACCCAATGGGGTCCTACAGAGACCTGACTAAGTCTAACAGTGACTTAGCAGAGTCCAGCAGTAACCTGATGGAGTCCAACGTCCACCTAGAAGATTCCAGTGGAGACGTAACAGAGTCTAACCATGACTTAAAGGAGACCAACAGTGACTCGATGAAGTCCAATAGCAACCTAGCTGAGTCTAACGACAACCCGACTGAGCCCAACGGTGACCTGATGCAGTTGGATGGAGACCTGATGGAGTCCAGTGAAGTCCTGATGGAGTCTAAAGAAGACCTGAAAGAGCCCTATGGCGATCTTGCAGAGTCCAGCAGTGACCTGATGCATTGCAATGGCAGCCTTATGGAGTCCAGCGTTGACCTGGAAGATTCCAGTGGAGACCTGACAGAGTCCAACCAAGACCTAAAGTCCAACGGCGACTTGATGGAGTCCAACAGCAACCTTACACGGTCTAACAGCGACCTGGCAGATTCCAGTGGAGACTTGATAGAGTCCAGCAGTGACCTGGTGGAGTCCAAGGGCGACCTGGCAGAGTCTGATGGAGACCTGATGGAGTCTAACAGGGACTGGACTGAGTCCATCAGTCCCCCCCAGCCGGGTTCGTTTGAGACCTCTTGCAGCCTGAGGGTGCTGGTCGACGGCAGCTCCTTTGAGGTGGATCGGGCTCTTCTGGCCGAGCACTGCGAGTACTTCAGAGCTCTGTTCCAGTCTGGGATGAGAGAGAGCCAACAGGACCAGATCCAGCTGAGATGTGTGGGGAGTCTGGGCTTCCTGGTCCTGCTGCAGGTCCTGGACGGGGAGCGGCCCTCACTGAACAGCGATCAGATTGTAGAAACCATCGAGTGCGCCGCCTTCCTGCAGGCTCCGGCTCTCACTAAACACCTGATCAACGTTATTGATTCTGAGAACTGCCTGCTGATGTACCACACAGCGTTCACCTTCGGGGTCTGGGATCTGTCCCACAGCTCGGCCCTGTTCGTCAGAGACCTGTACCCAGACCTGCAGGTAGGACTGGGAGTTTTTGGATTTATTTTAAACAAGCTAGTGAGAGAATATCTAAACCAGTATAGCAGATGTTGGTTAAAAATAAAAACTAGGAGTCATTCTGGTCTGAATGGGGAATTATCTTTTAGTTTACTTTATAAAAAATCCAGTGATTCCTGTTTGATACCACAGCAATGGAAATAGAAGTCCTAGATGCCCAATATTGGTGTTAAACGATCAAAAGTTACACACAAACATCTGCACACTTTCTAAATAGCATCAGCGTGTCTACAACATTTCAGAAAATGAAGTTTCTGTTCTTTTAGACGCCATGATCAATGAAATAATGGAGATTCAATCAAACATGGTCACAGTGGCAGAAACAGGACAGGTGTGGGACGAGGGCCGAAACGCTAAAAAGGGCACCAGAACACAGCAAGCTGTTTACAGTGGAACAGTTAAAACCCATTAGTTTGATTCTTCCATTATTCTTCCTACACATCAGCCAACTATTTCACAAAAATGTCTTAACAACAGAGGTAGCAGGATCTGAACACAATAATAATAATAATATAAATAATAATAAAATAAATAATAATAAAAATAATATAAATAATAATAATATAAATAATAATAATAATAATATAAATAATAATAATATAAATATAATAATAATAATAATATAAATAATAATAATAATAATATAAATAATAATAATATAAATATAATAATAATAATAATATAAATAATAATAATAATAATATAAATAATAATAATATAAATAATATAATAATAATAATAATAATAATAATAATAATAATAATATAAATAATAATAATAATATAACATAATATAAATAATAATAATAACAATATAAATAATAACAATATAAATAATAATAATAATTTTGATATTGATTTTAATAATGGTAATAACTATAATAACAAATCAGTCATAATAATAAATAAATTCTTATTAATATTGATATTGATAATAATTGTTATTATTATTATCTGGTGATGAGAGGAGACTAAAGCAGGCTTCTTGTACTGGGGCAGATGAGGAGATGGAATGCAGGTGTGTGATCCAGATGTTCCAACCAGGTGCTTGATAGCTGATTGTCAGGTGTGGCACACAAACACAGAACAGAAACCAGGAGGCAGCCAGAGCCGTGACATCAGGACTGTTTATACAGCTATAAAACATAATCCATTATCACTGGATATAAATACACAAAGAGAGGGAAGACAGCCCAGAGAATCACCAGGTGGAGACACTCAGTCACACGTAGGTGAAACACATGAGGTGATTGCAGACGCAGGGAACAGGTATGGATGGGCAGAAAGGAGTGATCTGGGAGAGAGACACAAGGTAAGTAAACAAAGTAAACAGGAAATGACAAGACTGGGAAACACGAGGAAAAAATAAAAGAAAACTTAATTAAGTCAGAATACAGATGGAGGGGGTTTAGATTATACTCATCTCTACCTGAATGCTGGCTGTATCTACTGTAGCAGTCCAGCTTATCTGGCGTCTTTATTAATGAGCGCTACGGCTCCAAACATTTCTATGAACAGATTCTATCAGCTGAGGGTCTGGACCGACCACGGGGAACATCATCAACATGGAGTCATGAAAAAGACGGCGCTTTTTAGCTGAAATAAAGCCGTTTACTCTGATTTCTGTTACCAGCTCCTCTTTTCTGCTGGAACCGCAGAGATTCTGTGACGTCACATGACCACCCTCTCTTACCATCAGTCTAAAACAACAACAGAGATGGTTTCTGGTCACCCAGCCCTGCCTGCAGGTCGGTCCATCATGTTGACCCGGTGTTAGCTGGGGTTTAGGATGTCATGGTGTCTGAGTGTAAGCACGTTGCTGCTCCAGGTGTAGAAAAGAGCCTTAGAACTATTTAGCCTCAGATTTTTAACCCTTTAAACGCCAGTTTGATGACATATTGATGGCTTAATGACTGTTTGAAAAGGCTGGACTCATTGCCTTTCCCTGTAGAAATCTCTAATCCTTGCATCCTGTCCTGCAGGAGGAGCTCCAGTCCTTACCCCGCGCCCTGGTGGATTACATCGAGTCCCTGCAGCCCCGCAGCTACGTGGCCGTGTGCAGCCACTCGCCGTCGTCTGAGCTGATGCGGGACGAGCAGAGGACGGTCTGCTACCTGGACGAGAGCAGCAGAGACTGGAGGGTCCTGACCCACCTCCCCGTGAGCAGCAGCACCACCATGGCCGGTCTGGCCGTCCTCGACAACAAGCTCTACATCATGGGGGGGGTGCACGACGTGAGCAAGAAGGTGGTGGAGACGGGTTTCTGTTACTGTCCTGAAGGTGACGCCTGGACCACGGTCCCTGGCCCCCAAGAGCTACGATACAACTTCACTCTGATTGGTCATGATGGCTGCCTGTACGCGCTGGGGGGCGAGTCCAACATGAAGATGCTTTCCTCCGTGGAGAAATTTACCATCTCTGATGGGACCTGGTGCTCCGTGTCCCCCCTCCCCTCCCCCGCGACCTCGGTCGTCTCTGCTATAACCATGAACAGAATCTTCATCTGTCTCTGGAGGGGCCAGGGGGCCACCGATATCCACGAGTACGAACCTGAACACGACAGGTGGCTGCTGGTCGCCACCCTCGTACGCCAGAACAGTTACGGCCTCCATATGGTGGCCCACAAGGACAATCTTTACGTGATGCGTAACGGGCCGTGTGAGGACTTCCTTCAGTGTGTGATGGACCGCTACAGCCTCAGCTCGGGTCAGTGGACGGCCATGTTGGGTCTGTATGGAAACAGTAAGAGTTCTCTGTTCACCGCCGTGGTCCGAGGAGACTCCGTGTTTACTCTGAGCCGACAGGCGACCATGGAGTTTGCCGTAGAGGACCAAACGTGGAGGCTGAAACGCCAAATGAAGGGCTTCGGAAGGATCGGGTCCATTTATACGTTTCTACTGAGGCTGCCTAAGACCAGAACCGACGTCCCGGAGAAATCCATGGATCAGAACAAGAACCGAATCTTTAGAGACATCAGAAGCCATCTCAGAATCTCGCCACAGTGTCCTGATGGCACATGAGACCGGCTCAGAGCTGGGTATCCTAGGCTGGACACATGATGGTTAAGTCCTGGTTCAGGATTGGGCCCAGCCCACATGGGGAGGTGGTCTCGGGCGCGATTCAAATGGATTCTTGCTCGGTTCGGATGAGATGTGAATGCAACAGCGCCCAGATACGGGACAGAGCGCCGTATCAGCTTTATGATGTAATCGTAAAAACTAAACTTCTTTCCACAGCGTGGCAGTTTGTTCACATTTTTCCTCAATAAAGGGCGTAAATCATCAGAATCCAGTCAATAAACGGTCTGCTGTGACTCACCTTACAGATGAACACAAGTTGGCGTAAGTGAGAGGAGGAGCAAAGGCAGTAAAAGTCTCCTGTCACCTCAGAAACCGCTGTATCTGTGCGGTGGAGCCCATTTAATCCTCTGAGCTGTAGTAGATGTGCAGATATGAAGAGCGAAGTTGCTGACATCTGAAAAGTGATTTTAATCATCCATGGCTGCAGGATGGACTTTTTCCCAGGTCAAAACAAAAACAATCTCCGCTCAGGTCATAACCCCAGTGGTTGCCATGGTAGCTTCTTCTTCTTCTTTCTCCTCCTTTGCGGGGTTGTAAACCAGCTACGTGTACGAGGTTGTCTGCTTCATAAATATTTTGATAGCTGATGATATAGTGAGTTTATCTTAATCATTGATAGAATCCAGAAATACTCTCTTCAGGACGTTCCAGCGTGACTCGCCTCATCGTTTGAGAACCGCTGCTGTAGAGGTTGCATGATGATGGATAACTGGTTATAATTCAGATTTACACGTTTAAAAGTAAACCTGGTGCTCTACTGTCTCTATCACTTCACCTAAAAACTACCAGTCCTACCAGTCAGACCAGTCAGACCAGTCGTACCAGTCGAGACCGAGTCAAGACCAAGACAGAGTCAAGGCCAAGACCATAAAATCAATTCTCTAAAACCATGACAAGGTTGAACAGTTAAAGAGCATCCTCTTAAATTTTAGTTTTCTTAAGAAAAAAAAAGACAGATAATCACAAGGTGTGTGTGTGTGTGTGTGTGTGTGTGTGCGGGAGTGGGGGGGTCAGGTTGTCATAGGCCTAGATAGGTTTGTATGGCTTTTTCACTTAATAAATGAAATCATTGTATAAAACTGACTTTGTATTTATTTACCCTTCCACAGCTCTGTAAATGTTGGTTTTCACCTTCCTGTCTGTTGTAGCTGAGAGATGCACATACTAGTCTAGTCTTAGTCTCTAGACGTGCTGCAGATGTAAAGCTCTGACTTATGAACATCAACGCTGAAATGAACGTCAAACCTCAACGCAGCAGTATGAACCACGGCACTGGGTATAACTGAGGCCAGGACCATACGGATCCTTTATTTTGGTTCGTTTACCACCGTTAGGCAGTGAACACACTGATATTTACATACCAGAGCTAAAGCAGACTGGACTGTGATGAGTACTGAGATTGATCTGTGTTGTTGATCCTGCTCCTCTTTCTTACCTGGACAGTTTTAATTTTAACTTCTATGTATTATTTATGCAGAGTCTCATACCTATGAGGGGATCCATGTGCTCTAAGGTCTGCTCAGAGGTCGGTGAAGCTGCGTTCATGTTTGTAGAAACCTGATCCTGATGGACCCTGACCCAGGTCTGACCAGGTTCAGTGAGACAGTCAAATAAAAACAGAAAGTTGGCTCCGTGTGACGGTCTTTAATCCAGTAACTGTTTACATCAATATAAGAGGAAGTCATCCACTAACAGAGAAGTTACTGACACATGAATACAAATGTTGGCTTGGATCATCATCATCATCATCATCGTCTTCATCCACAGGAATAAATATCTCTGAGTTTAGAAGGCCACTGTCCATCTTCAGTGGTAGTACAGACCATAATACTCGGCGCCATGTTCCTGTGACATCACAGGAAACTGGGAAACTAAAGTCGTGTCGTACTGTTAGTCATGAAAACACTGAGGCCGAGAAAAACAGCTGTGGTCAGAGAGTTCCTGTCTTTACAGACAGCGCACAGGGCTGAACTTTGATTTTAATCATCTGTTTGGTTTGGAAAAAAGTTGAAGTTATCTTTAAAGGCAAGGATGGAATGTTTTATAAGCTTTAAAGAATGACAAAATCTTTAAAGGCAAGGATGAAATATTTTATAAGCTTTAAAGAATGACAAAATCTTTAAAGGCAAGGATGAAATATTTTATAAGCTTTAAAGAATGACAAAATCTTTAAAGGCAAGGATGGAATGTTTTATAAGCTTTAAAGAATGACATTTAAAAGCAAGGATGGAATATTTTATAGTATTTAATGAATGATCATCCTTAAAGACAGGGATGGAATGATTTATTAGCTTTAAAGAATGACATTTAAAAGCAAGGTTGTGTTGTTTTATAGTATTAAATGAATGATCATCTTTAGAGGCAAGGATGGAATGCTTTTAAAGTTTTAAAGAATGACATCTTAAAGAAGGATGGAATTTTTGCACTTTTAAGGATGACATCATCTTTAAAGGCAAGGATGGAACATTTTGTAAGCTTTAATGAATGACATATTTAAAAGCAAGAATGGAATATTTTGTAAGCTTTAATGAATGCCATGTGTCAAAGTAAGAATGGAATATTATATAGGCTTTAAAGAATGAAATCTTTAAGTGCAATGATGGAATATTTTAGGAGCTTTAAAGGATGACATCATCCTAAAATGCATGGATGGAATGTTTTAAAGTCAGGGATGTCGGGTTTTTTCTCACCAATTCTGCAGAATAGTGGGTCATCTGCAAGTTTAAAGAAGATTATCTGGCTAACGGTGGGACTGTTGAATGGAGACACGCTCACATTCTGTTGAGTAGAAGAAGAAGGCTTCAGCGAGCCGAGAGCGTTGGTCGAGCCGAGCTAAAAACAGCTATGAGAACGGATGATGTTTGAGGAAAGAGCTAGAATAGAGCGACACCATTGCAAATTTAAGCTAGGATGCTATCGCTAGTTTTGATCTGATAGTAGCTGAAGGGCTAACATGTTTTTTTTACAGGAACTGTGGTCTAATCTCTTACTTTTCAGCTCTGGTTGTTAATCAGTAAATTATAAAATAAAAACTGTGATCAGAACCTGGATGTTTATTGACAAATGAAGAAGAGAACAGTACGACACCATGACAACACTGCCACTACCAATATGGCGGCTGCACTGGTGCATGGCTGCAGCATGCTGACACAGCCAGTGGAACTAGGTCTATAATATATATTTCTATGATTAGACGTCACAGGAACATGGCCGCCATGCATTATGGCCTATCATGATCCCTGTCTGTATCAACGTGATTTCACTTTTCATGACTTTATAAACATAAACGGTTGATGTGCATCACGCCACGCGCATCATCAGCTCCTCCAGTGCTCGCTCTCGGTGGTTCTCGTGGACCAGCAGCACCTCTTTGATGGCGTTCTGCTGGAACCCCATCTCGTTGAACTGACTGAGCAGATGGAGGAACTCCTGGGCCTGCACACAGAGAGAGATTACCGATGGAACCGGACTCTGGAGGAGAGCGTGGAGGATCTGTCAGCGGGTCTTACCTTGGTCTCACAGTTCTGGAACATCTCCAGAGCCTCCTCTACCTGAGCCATGTCGTAACCCAGCTGGCACAGGTGATCACAGGCCACCAGGTAACTCAGAATCTGTAGACACACATAAACCAGCGAGAGTTAGCAATGTTAGCAAAGCTAGCCTCTGTTTCAGCAGAGTGGAAGTAGAGGACCGATGTTCAGGAGGCAGGGGCAAAACTAAAACAAAGGGCCCAGACACACCAAGACTTTGTGGGCTTTGTGTGCTATGCTTCCAACTGTGTGGCCACAGATTAGAGAAGGTCCTTTTCTGTTCCAGCGTGACTGAGCTCCAGAGCACAAGGAAGGACTAGAAAGACATGGTTTGATGTGTTCAGAGGAGGAACTGGATTGGGAAAAAAATCCTACAGAAACAGTCCAGAATGTTGTGGAAAGTCTTCCAGGAAGAGTGGAAGCTGTTAGAGCTGCTACATGGATCTGAACATAACTTCAGGTGGTCAGGTGTCTGAATACTTTTGTCCATATAATGTAGTTTATGTTGGCTGTGCTTGGCTGATTCCATTATACTCACATCAGCTACATGCATCTGAGTTTGAACATATAAAGCTGTATATTTTTCTGTATAATCAAATATATTTATGTTTTCTGCTTCCAGGCTCTAGTGGTGACTCCAGGAACTGCAGCTTGTTGTACGTGTTCAGTCCCTTTAGTTTGGGGATCGTGTTAATGCTAGAGCTTAAACAAAGTGGATGTTAGTGTAAAAGTGCTGTGGATTTTTTTTTCATGTAGCGGACGTTTACCTTACTTTTTTAAAAATTTTATTCTTTAAATCAGTGGCTTTCAAACTTTTTTCGCCCAAGGCACACCTAAGGTTGAAGCCAAAATCTCAAGGCACACAATATTCATATCAATGCAAAATACACTTTTGAAATAATGTAACAGTCAAGGCGGCCCATAAGGGGGATACAGGGGAGAGGTTTCTGGGGCCCAGACAACTGGGGGTGGCAAAAGTGGGCAAAAGGTGCCTGAAAGGTGGCAAAAATTGGTTAAAGTGATGATAAAACTTGGCAAAATTGGGTAAAAAGTGGCAAGACAAAGTCAAAAATGGTTAACAATTGGCATAAAGGGCCAAAACATTGGTTAATAGTGGCAAAACATGTTGAAAGGGTCAAAAAGGTGACAAAAAATGGTTACAAGTGGCCAAAAGGGTTAAATGTTGTAAAACGGTGGCTTAACAGTGATTAAAAATGGGCAAAATTGGGCAAGAAGTGGCCAAACAAAGGCAACGTGAGTGAAAATTAGAAAGAAGGTGGCAAAAATGGGTTGAAAGTGTCAAAAAGGTGACAAAATAGGTTACAAGTGGCAGAAAGGTGGCAAAAAGGGGTTAAAGTTGCTAAAACATGGTAAAAAGTGATGAAAAAATTGGTTAAAAATATCCAAATAACAGCAAACATTGGCAAAAACTGTCAGAAAGGTAACAAAAATGGGTTAAATGTGGAAAAAGTAGCAAAAAGTATCAAAAAATGGGTCAAAAGTATTTTTTAAAAAGTGGCAAAATTACAAAAAAGCCACAAAATGGTTTAAGTTGACAACATTAGTGGCAAAATGGGTAGAAACATTGGTTAACTTGGTTAAAAGTAGCATGAATTAATAATTTTAACACCAATTTCAACTCAATAATAGCTTGCCAAATGAGGTAACTGTTAGCCAGGATGCTAGCACCAATGCTACTGATCCAACACACACACTCATCAGTAAAGCACTACTGGGGAGGGTCCATTCTCTGGGGTTTATCAGGGGTCCAGCCAGATTCCCAAGGCACACCTAGACTGGTCTCAAGGCACTCCATTTGACAACCACTGCTTTGAATGAGCTCCACTATGACAGGTAAGCAGCTCTCTGCATTGTCATGCAGCCTAACTTCCCTCTCTGCACTCCTGTCAGTCTCTCCTTCAAGCAGCCGAGCTGACAGGCTCTCACTATTGACAAGTACCTAAAACAACCCCGCTTCAAAAATGCCGAACTGTCCCTTTAAGGCTTCATCAACCAGCTGATACAGAGAGAGCCGGGGCATGTGGAGCTCCCTGTGGGACCTCCTCTGTTCTGTGTGACATCAGTGAAATCTAATCTGTGTGGGAGGATTCTCTGCTCTTCATTTCTCCTCCACTGACCCACAGAAACACACCTGGAGGTGAACCTCAGCTGATCTGGTCTAAACCAGCTGATGGACTCACAGGGGCTGACCTAGAACCAGGCTTTATGAGACCACCAGGACCAGGCCGGTCTAGACTCAGAGGTCCAGCAGACAAAGCAGCACTCTGATTCCTTTTATACCAAAATAAAAGTCCCCTCCATGCTGTTTGTCCTCTCTCTCTTCCTGTTTTCAGTAAATCTTCATCACTTCCTGTTGACGGCCTTTCTCACTGACCCCCAGCTCATGGTTACTTTGAGTTCACATTCTGTTGTGGGAAAACAGAGCGCTGGGCGACCGTGGAAACTCTGCTCTATTTTTACCCAGGCTTATAAAGGCTTAGTATTGTGGATTTTAGTTTCACTCCCACCCACTCTCATGTTTATTTTTATCTACTTTTTCACTGTTTACCTCATGGGCTCCTCAAGTTCTTTATATTGGAGATGTTTTTCTTTCAATGAAAAAGAATGTATAAGAATGGACAACACAACAACTCTCCTTAACTGATGCCAAAGTATTCAGAGCCCCCCTACTGACTGGCTCCATCCTCCTTTGTGTGAAACATCAGATAACTTTCCTCAATTCAGAGTCCAGCTTGACCCTGTAGACACACACATGTGTCACTCCACAGTCAAGGTCAAGCTGGGCAGCACTGTGGAGCATGGCGGTGGCAGCATCATGCTGTGGGGATGCTTCTCAGCAGCATCGTGCTGTGGGGATGCTTCTCAGCAGCTGGCCCTGGATGGCTTGTAAAGGTAGAGGGTAATATGAATCCTGGAAGACAGTCTTATTCAGTCTGACAGAGACCTTCACATTTATTTTTACATCACATATATTTATGTAATTGGCATTACTTTGTAGTTTTTGTCAGATAGCCAAGTCTTATAGACCATGACTATAGCGGCTATTTGTCAAAACAAAGGTTTCAACAAAAGGGACTAACTTTTACAAACGACCACGATGCTCCACTCCAGTTGGGTTGTACACGGGCAATAAGAAAGTTCAGTTTCCACTCAGGATTCATCGTTTTTTGTCATTTACTCAGCTAAAACAAAGTTAACAAACATTTCATGCCACGTCTCATTGACCTGGTAAAAAACCTGTATCCCCTTCCCCTTCCTGGTGCATGAACCCCAACGGCACACCCTCTACCTATATGGGAACGTGTCAGATCTGGCACAGGGCCAAAAAAACAAAACAAATTCATTATCGAAAATAACCTGGTGAAAAAGCTCCGACAGTGACCGAATTATAAAACCAATAAAAGGGTAAAACATCTGAGGGAGTGAATACTTTTTAATGGCACTGTATCTGATCCCGGGTCAGTGAGGAGCTTTGGGACATAAACCGACCTGGTCTGGGGTCTGCCGGCCCGTCTTCTGCAGGGCGATGAAGGCGGTACGGAGAGGGTATCCTCGGGCCGTGATGGCGGCCAGGAGCTCTCTTTCCTCTGGGCTCAGAGCGGACAGAAGCTCTGCCGATGAGTCTGAGGGCGAGGGGGGGGCACAGCGGGGCGAGGCTGCAGGGGGCAGCGTGCAGGAGTCTGGGCTCAAAGACTGGAGGGGACACAAAGAGATGGTGTGTCAGTAAAAACAATCACGTTTGACTGAAACTGGACTTTAACAGATAAGAAAACATGATGAGGCTCATTTATGCTCCCTAAAACCAGATAAACTGACACTCCCCACATACTCAGGCTTCTTTTCAGAGAGAATGTGCAGACAGCTCTACATGAGCTAGAGGCTCTTTTTAGATGTGCAGTGGTAAGATAGTTGCACATATTTCTGTCTCTAAATCAATCGTCCCTAAGACCTCTATCCTGGGACCATCAGATGTTCTAATGGAGCTATAACTAATCATCTAAGCGCGCAAATGAGACTGCAGAGAGAGTGAGTATGTGAATCCAACCCGGTGTAAAGCTGAATGGGCTCTGCTGAGAAAGACATTTGTAGAGACGTTCATCCTAATCCTCATGAAGGTCTTAACCCGGCTGGACTCAGGCAGCAGACTTTACACGCTCTATATTTAGAGTGCAGATCCTTGAAAACATTCAGGAGATGTGAAGGAGAAAAGATGAGACGGCTTGGAGAGACTTCAGCCTCCTTCAGCAGACAGAGAGGAGCGGGAGGATGCTTAGAGACCTGAATCAGCACTGCTGCAGACTCTGGAGCCTCTCCTTCCTGGATCTAAAAACGCTGAGCCACAGAAAACCTAGGGCGGTGTTTTACTGTCAGACACTAACACTAGATTTCATTCAAGTCTGATTTATGTGAGTGGCCGGCTAAATCTTCATCCACATGAAAACTTCCCCCTTATTCCAAGTCCTCCTCTCACACCCATGTGTGAACATATTTAGAGGGTAGAATTAGGCTCTGATTGAAGCTCTGACCGAGGGTCCCACCGAGGGTCTGACCGCGGCTCTAACCGAGGGTCCGCCTGAGGGTCTGACCAAGGCTCAGACTGAGGGTCCCACCGAGGGTCTGGCCAACTCTGACTGAGGCTTGGACTGAGGCTCTGACCGAGGCTCTGAATGAGGGTCCGACAGTTCGGTTTCACATCAAAGACAAAGCTGAAATGGAGCCGGGATTAATCTTTGCATTACTGACCATCCGCTCCATTTTAACCTCGGTTCTATGGGTCTATCGGGCCGCATCCTGCACATGTTCTATCATTGAAGTCTTCACTTTGAAACACAGGACAGAAACCAGTCCAGAAAAAAACAGAATAACGAGAGTTTCTCCTGATTTTTGAGTCTTGTTCCGTTTAACTGTGGTCCAGCTCAGTTTCCCTCTGATCCCATCCTTATCCAGGCGAGTTAACTCCATAAACATGCTCATAAATCAGACCCAGCTCATACAGTCTTCACTAAAAAGGCTCCCTGGATCTGGATGGACCTGTAGCTGACATTGCTCAGCACATGATTTCCAGTGGTGTTAAAATGTTTGGTTGTTGTTGTGCAGAAAACCTGCAGAGCTATGGACCAAAGAAGGAAGAGGACCTACAGCTCAAGGTTGCTCATAAGGGGGGATAACGGGGAGAGCTCTCTGGGGCCCAGACAGTTCTGTGGGCCGGTGCAGGTCTGTCTGAGTCTGTATCAAACACAGAGCATAAATGAGCCTTAAACGGATCTAACATGAAGCAAAGCTTCTTACCTTCTGTGTGCTGCTGGGATGGCGGATGCTGGCGGGCCGGTCCACAGTATTGGCTCTGATGTTGGGGGCCCTGGCGTTCGAGGCTCTCGTGCTGGCGTCTTGGCTCTTCTTGGACTGGCTGTCTGTTATGAGATCAGGTTTGGAGGAGTCCAGCCCGGACAGGGAGCGCTGCCTGAGGTTCTTCCTGCGCTGGTGTGGGAGACTGCTGAGGCATGCGGGGGGGTTCAGGAGGTCTGGGACGAAGGCTTTTTGTGCTTTCCTGGGACCCAGAGCTACAGGAGTCTTCCCATCAGGGCAGGTTTTCTTTGATAGACGGACCTTGGCTTTCAGAGCGCTCTCTCCCTCCTCCTCAGAGTCCCACATGGCAGACTTGGAGCGCAGAACCTTGGGGTTGAGGCTGTGGGAGCGCTGCCGAGGGTTGGGCTCCCAGAAGTCGGAGCAGTGGCGGCTGGCCAGGCGGCTCTGCTGGGGACTGCTGAACATCATCCAGTATGGAGGACAGGACGGCTGCAGGCCTGAAGGCGAGGACAGGGGCAGAGGGCGTGGCTGGCTGGAGAAGCCGCTCTGCAGACCGGTGAGCACCCAGTTCTCCAGACTGAACTCATACTGGAACGAGACGGGACAAGGTTTTAGTTCTGCAGGTCATCTACGAGGGGGCTAAAACATAAACAGATCTGTTAATGTCAAAGACAAATCTTTGATTTTTTTAGATTATAAAGCAGTGTTACTCTACCCTGCTCAACCAAAGAGCCAAACTGTTGAAAAATACCTTTGCAAGAGCCACAATCGAAGTGGTGAAAAGTGGCAAAAATGGGTTAAAGTGACACTAAGAATTTGTTAAAGGTGGCAAAAATGGTCAAAACTGGGAGAGAAGTGGCAGAAATGAGTAAAGGGAGGCAAAAATGGGCAAAAAGGAGCAAAAAAGTGTAAAAAATGAGTGAAAGGTGACTAAAATGGGCAAAAAGCAGTAAAAAGTGGCAAAAAGGGGAAAGGGTGGCATTTAATGGCAAAAGGCATCTTAAATGGGCCAAAAAATGGCAAGAAATGGGAAAAAACAGCAATAAGCAGGATAAAGGGGTAAAACCTGGTGTAAAAGGCCAAAAACGGGGTAAAAAGTGCAAATAGATGTGGCAAAAAGTGAGCTTAAATAAGTAAAAATGGATTAAAAGTGGCACAAAAGTTTAAAAAAAGGGCAAAAAATTTCAAATAAGGGCGATGGAAATATACAGACAAAAAATAAGGGTGACAATTACTGCCAACTGTAGAAGTGTTGCAAACAAACTGATTAATGTGCCCTGCAATGGATAATTTCTGAGGTCAAAGGTTCCTTTTATTAAGGTTTTCTGGGGGAATAATATTTCAAATTTAGAAATAAAGGAGCCACAAATCATCACAAAAGAGCCACGCGTTGATTATCACTGTTATAAAGTCTTATATTTATGAGGAACCAGACTGAAATCAGTGTTTCTCTAAATGTCTCCTCTCAGTCCAGATGATGATGATTGTAAAATCACATCTACAGCTTTATTTATTTATTAGTCACAGTAAAACGTAGAATCTTAGACTGCTGTGAGGGAAACATGTTCGTCTGGTCCTAGATCCTTGTAAACGGCATGTTTGTCTTTAAAATCTCAAAACTCAAAGTTCTGCTCCTCATAAATGCATGCCTTCTTAAACTCAGGCTACCACAGGTGAAGAGGTTTTATTTTGAAGTTTGCACCATCCACTTCCTGTTTGGATCTGTGGCCTTTAGACTAGTGGTTCTCAAACGGTGCCTTGGGAATTTGTACAACCACACGTCATCACTACGACTTTATCACAAGTACTGAAAAACCCCAAATGGGCCCTGCCTGATTGGGATTTATTGATGATGTCAGTGTGTTGGGTTGCTAGCATCCTGGCTAACAGTTGAAAGGCATGGCAACCTATTACTGGGTATACTGGGTTATAATTCATGCAACTTTTAACCAAGTTGACAATTTCATCTACCCATTTTTGCCCCTTTTTTGACAACTTAAACCCTTTTGCTGCTTTATAGCATTTATTGCCACTTCTTGTTACTACTTTTGGCCCATTTTTTGCCACGTTTTTTGGACATTTTGGCCACATTTAACCCATTTTTGCCCACTTTCGCTATTGTGTGGCCATTTTTTGCCACTATTGTAACCTGAGTTTCCGTTAGCCGGTAATTGCCGGTCATTGGCCGGTAAAAAGGGCAGAAGTCTGGCAAATAAAAATATAACCGGTTAAAACGTCCGGCAGAAAACACGCCAATGACCAGATAAGTAAATACTGAATACTTGCATATTGTATTCTGTGTAACCTAGGAGACAGTTGCTAGAATGCGTTAATATAAACTAAAAGCTGCCTAATCTTACTACATCTACTGTCCTGGTGCTGGGGTTGTTTATCTCCTCAGACCAAGCACATGGCTAATTATGTATGCACGATGACGTCAAAGCGAATCTATCGCTCTACTGCGCCTGCTCATTACTGCTGGAGACTCTGCAGGGAAAGTTTGACCAGAGCTTTTGCATAAAGCAGAAGTTTAATCTAAGTGTCCTTCTCCCGTTTAGTGCAGACTTGTGTATCAATGTGTCACAGAATACCAGATTTATGCGTTTTGCTGCTGTTAATGCAGCAAACTAATATTAAAGCAAATGTCCGGTAGTTGTTCTAAATGGCCGGAGTTTTTGAGGACTGCTGGTCATTTTGACCGGGGACAAAAAAGTCTAGTGGAAACGCTGCTTGTGACCCCTTTTTACCACCTTTTATGACTGTAACCGTTTTTTGCCACTTTTGATCTGTTTTGCCACTTTTTTGCCATTTTCACCCACCTCTGCCTTTGTTTGACCACCTTTTTGCCCAATTTTGCCCTTTGATATCACTTTTAACCCATTTTTACCCCCTTTTTACAACATCTAACCCTGTTAGACCATTTGTAATCCATTTTTGCCACTATTTTTACACTTTCAGCAGGTTTTTGCCAATTTCAACCCATTGTTTGGCCACATTTTTATCAATTTTCACCCATTTCTGACTTTGTTTTGCTGCTTTTTGCCCAATTTTGTCATTTTTTTCATCACTTTTAACACCTTTTACCCACTTTTTCCATCTCCATGATCCCCCAGTTGGCTGGACCCCAGAAAGCTCTCCCCTTCAGGCCCCCTTATAGACCACCTTGACTGTAACATTATTTTAAAAAAGCCTATTTTGTATCGATTTAAATGTGGTGTACCTTGGGCAAAAAAAGTTTGAAAACCACTGCTTTAGACGGTGGCCAGTTTGAAAACCAGAGCCTCTCACCTCAGTGTCCCTCAGGATGGTCAGATAATCAGGAAGCTTCACTTTGACGTCATCTTTGACTTCCTGTGAGACGGTCTGTGGTATCTTCAGAGGGACCCCGTCCATCCTGATCACTGCACACAGACACAAACACACACAGGTGAGAGTCCTTCTAACAGGCACCTTTAACCTCACAGGTTTGAAACTCCTGACCACCCGGGGACAGTGAAGCAGAGGAAACCTGCTGCTGTTGGTCCCGTTTACACATTTTTAGAGATTATTTGGGTTTTTAGGCTTTTAGTGATGGAGCAGGGACTGACAGCCAGCTGACTGGACCTGTGACAGAATCAGAGGTAGACCATTATTGGCCTGTTCAATTATCAAGCAAAGGTTTGGAATTCAGCCGATTGTATTTCAACAATAATCTGTAAAATTGATTTAAAAAAGCCAGCTGCTTTGGTTCACTGCAGAGTGTGTCTTCCTCTTTGTCTTTGTTTCTCCACTTTCTCACAAAAAGTCCTGTACACAACACAGCCTGATTGGCTAGATGTCCCATGAGTTCTAGCCAATCAGCACTGAGGTCTGGGTGCCACTGACACAGTGAGCATACAGCAGCACTTCCTGTTTCCCCCTGCTGCTGTGTGGCTTATGCTGATAGAGATAGGGCTAAATAGTTTATTTTTATCACCAGATCATGTGATTTTATGTTTGCAAAATTTAAGAACATTTTGTGTGCCAAAACAATTGGCTTCAAATATTGATTATCAGTTTCATGAACCACTAATAACTGGTATCACATCGGCCCTGAAAAACCAAAATGGCCGACCCAAAGACACGATATGCAAGGACCATGAGTAAACCTCTGATGCTTTCATCGTGTAACAACAGACAGACAGTTCTACAATGAAGACAGTAAAGTGTCTGCTGTGTGTTTATTTCATGTACTTTATAGCTCCAGTGGCCATACTGACTTTCTATGGAGCTATTATTGTTGCAAAACTATGTGCAAATCCACAAATGCATGCACGTAGCCACAAGTGCATGCATAAATCCACAAATGCGTGCACGTAGCCACAAGTGCATGCATAAATCCACAAATGCGTGCACAAATCCACAAATGCGTGCACACATCCATAAAACGTGTGCACAAATCCACAAACATATGCACAAATCCACAAATGCGTGCACAAATCCACAAATGCGTGCACACATCCATAAAACGCGTGCACAAATCCACAAACGTGTGCACAAATCCACAAACATATGCACAAATCCACAAACATGTGCACAAATCCACAAACATGTGCACAAATCCACAAACATGTGCACAAATCCACAAACATATGCACAAATCCACAAACATGTGCACAAATCCACAAACATGTGCACAAATCCACAAACATATGCGCAAATCCACAAATGCGTGCACAAATCCACAAACATATGCACAAATCCACAAACGTGTGCACAAATCCACAAACGTGTGCACAAATCCACAAACATGTGCACAAATCCACAAACATGTGCACAAATCCACAAATGCGTGCACAAATCCACAAATGCGTGCACAAATCCACAAGTGCGTGCACAAATCCACAAACGCATGCACAAATCCACAAACATGTGCACAAATCCACAAACATGTGCACAAATCCACAAATGCGTGCACAAATCCATAAAACGCGTGCACAAATCCACAAACATGTGCACAAATCCACAAACATGTGCACAAATCCACAAACATGTGCACAAATCCACAAACGCATGCACAAATCCACAAATGCGTGCACAAATCCACAAATGCGTGCACAAATCCACAAACGCATGCACAAATCCACAAACATGTGCACAAATCCACAAACGCATGCACAAATCCACAAATGTGCAGACCACTGTAATGGTGGACTGGGTTAATTCTGGAAGGGTTCTAATAGGATTTGAAGAGCTGGTCCATTTGAAATAATGCTTTTTTATTTTTTTGAAAAAGCAAAACAGTTGAAAAATATAAATAGTTGAAAAAAGTATTAAAAACAGCCAATAAAAGCACAAGAAGCTGAAAAGTTTAAAAGTGAAAATAGCCCAAGAAATGCTGAAGTTATGAGGAGTTGAAGAAAGTGCAACTTTGTTGAAACTTGCCATCTGTTTAACATTCTTTAAATAAAGTTTAATATTCAAAAAGTGTAAACGTTAGAAATAAGAAAAGTCACAGCAATTGTACAGGACAGAAGCTGAATTTTTTAAAGTCTGAATGGCATTGATACTACATAGTATGACGGAGTAGATAGCCGGCACAAAAGAATAAAGATGGCCGCCCCGAAGAACAACAGTGAAGATGCTGATCCAGCATCTCTACTTTTTATCATCGGCCCAGCAGTGAGCACAGGTTTATCTGTTTAGACCAGTGTTACTCAACATGTGACTCTTTAATGTCTTAATCTTAAATATTATTCCTCCAGAAAACCTTAAAAAAGGGATTTTTTTGTCCCTTTTTACCTTTTTTGCCACTTTTCACCTATTAAAGCCACCTTGTTACACTACATACCCCTTCTTTCTTACTTTTTGCCACTTTTGTCACAATTTTTTTTGCCACTTTTTGCCCATTAAAACTACCTTTGCCATTAAATACCACTTGTTCCCTTATTTCCCCATTTTTGCCCTTTTTCCACCATTTTTTGCTACTTTTTGCCCATTTAAGCTGCTTTTTTGCCATTAAATAGTACTAGTTTCTTATTTTTTTGCCCATTTTTGCCACTTTTATCCCTTTCTTGACCTTTTCCCCCTTTTTTGCCCATTTAAGCATCTTTTTGCCATTGAATACCCCTTTTCCTCATTTTTCCCCATTTTTTGCCATTCTTGATTGCGTTTTGCCCATTTTAGCCACTTTTCACTCATTTTTTGCCTTGTTTTTTCCACTTTTGGACCATTTTTTGCTACCTGTAACTCATTTTTTTGTAACTTCTCACCCATTTTTTGCTACTTTCTGACCATTTTCCATTTTTCCTCCCCATTTTTGCTGCTTGGTGACCTTTTTTTTTTATCACCTTTAACTTATTTTTATTGCTTCTTAAAGCCGTTTTTGCCACTGTTCACCACTTAGACTGTGGCTCTTGCAAAGGTATTTTTCAACTACTTGGCTCTTTGGTTGAGTAACACTGTTTAGAGCCTGTTTTTGAGATTGTTCCAGAACATTCTGGAGTGTGTTTGTGCATCATGGATGTTAGCAGCTCTTAAAAATCCAGAATCACTGCAAAGATGGGCACCTTCAAAGTTCCTGCAAAAAAAACAAAACAAAATAAAAACATGCTTTTGCCTGCATGCAGACTGTTCCTGGTTCCACCAGTTAATGGTTAAAGTGGGCCAGTAGGTCCAGTCCTGATGAAGACATCCCAGACCCAGCATGGATGTAAGTGCACGGTGTAAACAGGGTCAAAATCATCACCAACATAATAAGGGCCAACCCAAAAATTCCTCACCGGAGTTTTGTGAGTTTTTTAATGTATCTATTTTTGCATGGTTATCACACTACTTCTGTTTAAACCACTTCCTGTTTAAAGATGTTTACTTCCTGCTGCTCAGATCATCCTGATTAAACGTTCAAACATGCGATTCCTGAGAAAAAGCTCATCCACAGCCTGTTTACATCATGTGAAGATCCTTAATTCAAACCCGTGAATGCTGACACGCTCAGAGCTGCAGAGGATCAGCCTCCTCTGAGCCCACTGACAGACACAAGCCCTCCCAGCTAATTTTACTTTCCCACAATCCTCGGGGTCTAAATGTGTCTCCTGTTACACAATCAGGAGTGTGCAGAGGAGGCAGCAGGCTCAAACAGAGCTAATATCCTGATATTCTACCATCTTTGGGCTCAGATGTGTGTTTATATGGAGCAGAGATGAAGCACATGTTTACATGAACAGACGGCAGAGATCAGCTGATCACAGAGCAGCTGTTCAGCCAGACACCCACGCCATAATCTCATTGTGCCGCTGTGGCTCTGACGTACACAGACGCACACGCTGCAACAGCTACACACTAATGGATACACACATGCTACAGCAGCTACACACTAATGGATAGCTGCAACAGCTACACACTAATGGATACACACATGCTACAGCAGCTACACACTAATGGATACACACATGCTACAGCAGCTACACAATCACCACATAAACACATGCTACAGCAGCTACACACTAATGGATACACACATGCTACAGCAGCTACACACTAATGGATACACACATGCTACAGCAGCTACACACTAATGGATACACTCATGCTACAGCAGCTACACACTAATGGATACACACATGCTACAGCAGCTACACAATCACCACATAAACACATGCTACAGCAGCTACACACTAATGGATACACACATGCTACAGCAGCTACACAATCACCCCATAAACACATGCTACAGCAGCTACACACTAATGGATAAACACATGCTACAGCAGCTACACACTAATGGATACACACATGCTACAGCAGCTACACAATCACCCCATAAACACATGCTACATCAGCTACACACTGACCACATAAACACATGCTACAGCAGCTACACAATGACCACATAAACACATGCTACATCAGCTACACACTGACCACATAAACACATGCTACATCAGCTACACACTGACCACATAAACACATGCTACATTAGCTACACACTGACCACATAAACACAGCTGTTTTCTGAAACTTCTCTTTTAAGGTCAGAGAGTCCAGGACAGACCCACATGGTAGATCTGCGGTCCTTCTTCAGCTACGAGGAGAGCATCAGGACTGATATCTGAACCCGTCTCTAGTCCAGGGGGAACTTAGAACAATCAACATAGAGGCTCAGTATCTCTAACAGGTTCATTCCTTCAATCAGAGATTTGGATTTATTGATCCACTTTCTACTGGAGACAATCAGGGCTACTGATTTCTGATTTAATCTAATCATTTAAGAAGTTTTTTTTATTCTGGGGTAATAAATGTCACAATTCTGACCTTTTTCTCAAAGTTCTGACTTAAGTTAGAATTTTATTATGGGAGAAAAAGTCTGAATTCTGGGAAGTCAATATTTTGAGAAAAAAAAAAAAAAAAAAATCCAAATTCAGATATTGGCTGATGCTTACAACAACAACAATAATAATAAAAATAATTATGATAATAATAATAATAATTAATCACTCAATAATTAATTGATCAATACATAATAATAAATACTAATAATAATAATACTAATAATAGTAAAAAATAATAATAATAATAGTTATAGTAGTAATAATAATCATAATAAATAAATAAATAAATAAATAAATAAATAAATAAATAAATAATAAAATAATATATAATCAATAAATAATGAATTTCCCTTCATGGATGAATAAAGTTATTATTGTATTGTATTGTAATCATAATCATAATAATAACAACAATACTAATAATAACAATAATAATAATTATTATTATTGTTATTATAACAAAAAACACCACATATTCCTTTATATTACTGATGCAGCGCTTTGCAAAAACAATTATAATCGTTGTCATATTTACTTTATTTATTTACATTATTTTAACTATGATTAATACTTATGTAGTTGTTTTTGTTTACTTACCTTTTTTTAATGTTATATTCATTTTTATTTTTATTTTTGGTGGTATTTTTTGTAGCTGTACTTTAACTGTGGAATTCACAATGCCTGATTTGTTCTTATTATTCTGGTTTTCTTATCTGCTTCCCTTTGTTGTCAATAATAACATTTTCATTTTTCTGTCATGGTGTTACACTAAAAATAATCATTTAAAAAAACACTCTGATTTTTTTAAGTGATATTCAAGTCAGGATTTCCTGGAAAAAATTCTGAGAATAAATCCAGAATTTTAGGGAATTGAAAAAATGAAAATAAAAATAATTTTAAAAATCAAAATGAAAATAATTCAATATAATTTTACCTCACATTAATTCATCAGGTTATAGTTCCAGTCTGCCATAGAAATCTGCTGTGTTATTAGACTGATGGAGAGACTCCTGGGGCTTTTTGAGGAGACTGGACCTTAATTTGGGGTCAGGGGGCCATTCAAGGTCCCTCATTTACATTTAAAATGCGAGTTCATTAAAATCATTTTACTATTATATAAATATTTTTGGTGAAGTTTAGATTTTCATTTAAAAGCATCAAGTGATCAACTAAACACTAAACAGCAGAATGAGGATGATTCCACGTCAGCCTAAAACAGCAGAAGCGTTTACTTTAGCTTCAGTTACACTTTAAAACAGACAACCTGTTAGAGATTCAGCTTCTATAGTTTTTTATTGTACACTTAAAAGATCAGATTTCTCTGTGAAAGCTCCTTAAAGCTCAGACACTCTGAATGTGAAGCTGCTATCATCTGTCAAAGCTGAATGTGTTCATGCAGAACTGAGAGGGTTAACTTTTGTGTGAAAATATCCTGATTAGGTTGATAATTCTTTGTACTCAGAGCTTTGAGTAATCCTTAAGTTCCTTACTTTTTCAGTTTTATTTGAGTAGATTTACTGAGCAGCACTTTTACTTCTATTTAAGCAGATTTAACCAAAGTAACGTGCTTTCAGTGGAGTACAGTAGTCTGCTGCTTCTGCACCTCTGAGGAACTCAGACCACATCCACACCTTTATATCTTTTAGTATAGAGGTTATAACACATCTAATATGCATGCACATGATACAGTATCATTAACAAAGCCTTATAGATGATGGGCTATGTGGAGTAAAACAACCAGTCAGTCTTACCTGCTCAGTGTGCAGCCCTCTCTCTCTGATGGTGGACAGAGCGTGTTTGTGACTCAGAGCTCAGAGGCTGTGGGTTAAACCAGAGGAGCCACCTGGACCACTAATCTACTGCCTGACAGTGACCTGAGGCAGACAATCACACTCTCTGATCCTGTTAGTAAAAACAACCAGACACATGAAGGCTGAGCACACGCATGTCTAACATGTCTGACTTCAGAGAAATGTTTGAGAGGAGAAACACCCTCACATTAACTAGAACGTTCCTCCATGCTGCTGATCAGTTACATAACCACATGGCCTTCAGCCGCCACGGCATCGCCACCCTCAGCAAACCCAGCCTCTGCACATGCAGCCTCCAGGTAGTGATGGGAATACCGGCTTTGTGTATTGATCCGGATTATCTGAGGTCAGCTCAGCATGAAGAGTCGGCTCTTTCAGCTCAGACACAGATCTTCATGTGGTACCAGTTTGGCTTTGTTAGATCAGCTAAATTTAGCCAGTGTGTGACCTGTGTCTTACTCCAGCTGTGCTTAATTCATTAGCTATCTGCCCCTTAGGAGAACTAACCGCTATTCTAAATCTTAAATTCCCTCTGCCATCAGGCTGTTGAACATTGATGACCGTCTCATGGACTGATAACTTTGTATTAACTTCTATGAATGCAGACTGACTCACTTCTTAGTGTGGCTCTTTGGTTCCTTTTCTGCTGAGGTGCTTACAGGTACATCTACCTGACCCTGGGTCTGTCATCTCCAGAGAGACCACATGAGGGAGCCAACGGGCCAATGAGCATCTCTCATGGTACCAACTACTTACTGGTGTCTGTTTGTGAATGTAAGCGTGGTCTGGGTAGACTGCTAAAACTGGATTACCCCTGAATCTGAATCCGACCCCCCTGGACTGGTCATGAGCTGACATATATAGCAATCACTCACACTCACATCTACGGGCAATTTAGTCACCAGGAACCTTCTTCCTAAACCAGGAACCTTCTTCCTAAACCAGAAACCTTCTTCCTAAACCAGGAACATTCTTCATAAACCAGGAACCTTCTTCCTAAACCAGGAACCTTCTTCCTAAACCAGGAACCTTTTTCCTAAACCAGGAACCTTCTTCCTAAACCAGGAACCTTCTTCCTAAACCAGGAACCTTTTTCCTAAACCAGGAACCTTCTTCCTAAACCAGGAACCTTCTTCCTACACCAGGAACATTCTTCCTAAAATTTCTAACCAGGAACCTTCTTGCTGAAGCAGGAACCTTCTTCCTGTTTCTGCTGAAGTTAAATCCCAAACTGATGCAGGGTCAGAGAAATGTTTCAGAGCTCACACAACAGAGAAAACCACAGATCAAGTCATCATCGTTTATTCTATTTAGTTATTTAGCTCTTTGAGAGTTTATGAAAATAAAAAAATATAATTATCAAACAGAGCGCAGCATGTACATCACATGATCAGGTCACATGATCAGGTTAACCCAGGATCATGTGACTGATCTGTCACATGTAAACCCCATCATGTTTGTGTCTGAGGTTCAGCTTTTTAGTCTCAGATTCAGATCAGACTCAGAGCATCTGTCAGTCCGAGTCGTCCGGCTGCAGGACGGAGGCCCACGCCTGGTCTGATGGGGGGTCAGGGAGGATCCAGGTTTGAGGAAGAAAAGAGCCATCAGGATGATCCGCCTCCACCAAGAACACGTCCCACTCCCTCCTGAGGATGAAAACATGATTTTTCACGGTCATCGTTTGGAGGAAACCCCAGACGGGCTGTCATCACTGACTCTGACTACACGTGAACATTTAGGCTGCGTCTGAAACCACTCACTCATCCCTACTCCTTTTCTATTTAGTGGACTATATAGTAGACTATATGGTGAATAGGGAGTGATTTCGGACACAGCCTTAGTTAATCTAAATAAACCAGGGAGGAAGAGGAGAAGGACCTGATCTGCAGCAGGGCGTGCAGGGATCTGTCAGCCTGAGTGTAGAACTGAGTGAACGGCTGCAGCAGGGAGTCAGCAGGAAGATCCTCTGGAACACAGAAACATGGTTCAGTTACTCACACAGGTACAGCCTTCACGCCTTCAGACAGTCTGAACATTTTTACCTCCAAACAGGACGGCGTGCACCCTGCGTTTCCTCTGCAGCTGTCTCTCCCTCTCCTTCTTCACCTTCCTCTCCTGCTCCCTCCTCCTCTCCTCCTCCTGCTCCCCCTCCAGCATCACCCTCAGAGCCTTCTCCTCAGCTGAATACAGCACTGTCCTCCTCTTCATCACATCCCTGAGCTCCTCCACGCGCTCGGTGAAGGCACCATCACACTCGGCCTCAGTAGAAATACCTGCGACACAGACGGACAGGAGGAGCGTGACCTTCATCATCTCTGAACCCTCTCTGGCTCTCACTGCTGGGCTTCAGAGAGAAGAATTACACAAGACATGATGGGAATTAGGTGTGACTGCCTCACCTTTCCTGGACGCCGCCTCCTTCCTCAGTTTTCGCAGCTTCTCCACAGCCCTAAGCACGTCCTGCATCCTCTTCACATCTGCCTGCTTCCTCCTCACCTCGCAGAGCACCGAGTCAGCAGCCAGCTTCACTTCCTGTTCCTGATGAGACACACAACACCTTCAACCCTTCTAGTTTCATTTACTGACAACAAAAACTAAGGATGTTTTTGCGCCTCGGCAGACACGTCAAATTCATTGCATATGGAAATGTACTTGGCAGTAGAACTTCTGATCTGATTCTTATTTTCTTTTCTCCCTCTCATCCGGGGCTGGGTGCCTCAGCCAGGCACAAATGCCCCTGACAACACATGCTTCATGCAATCCCCCCACCACAATAACACAGAGTCATGGGGGGGGTCATTTTTTATTATTTTTATCATGATTTTTCTAATCAGAGTGTAAGCATCCTCTGTTTTATTATCACTGACATCATCTTAATCACACCGTCACACCTTCATTAGGTGTGTTGGTGTAATCGTCCTCCTCATCATCGTCTCTCTCAGACCCACTGAAGCTGTGATATCCCTGGTACGATGTCAGCAGCCTAAAGAGCTGGAGTACTCACCTTCTTCTTCTCCTCCACCTGCTGTATCTGCTGCAGCCTCCATTTATCGATGCCTGCCTCCTTCTCAGCGCTGCGTTCCGCCCTCTGGTTCTCCTCCAGCTGCAGCAGTCTGCGTGATCTCAGCCTCCTGGACCTCCTCTTAGCGACCTGGGACAGTTTGGTCTTCCAACCAGCTAAGTTCTCACCATCACCAAGAACAGACAGTGAGTCCTGCAGCTCCTTCTTCAGCTTCAGAGCCTCAGAATAAGACCGAGCCCACATGCAGTCCTCCTGCACGCTGTTCCTTAGAGACTCACAGGTCTCAGCCAGCTGGGAGACCAGCTGAGCGGCCCGGTACAGAGCACGCCTCAGCTCGGGGATGCACCGGGGCTGCAGGTCAGGGACACTCTGGGGCTGTTCCTTGATCTGAGAGCTCCTGGAGGTCTTGCCTCTGCTCTGTAAGAAGCGTCTGATCCACTGCTGGTCCTGGTTCTTCTGAAGGTCAGCTTCATCCTCAGCTCGTCTTGGAGGTCCTTGATTCCAGTTTAGGTTGTCGTTCCGTGGAGGAAGCGGGGGATTCTGGCGTGTGTCTGGGTCATACTGAGCACTCTGATGATCTGGTCTGAACTGCTGATTCAGGGCCTGAAACGATGAGACCGGACTACAGTCAGAGCTCTAAAGCTTACAGGAGATCAAACCAAAATCTCAAGGCATGCCACATTCATATCCATCCAAAACATCCACATTAAACATCCTAGAGGATCTTTAGCCCCCCATCACTGTAGTAACAGCTCACTGTTGTTCAAATCCCTACGGCATACCTGAACCTTTGAGGAATACTGGTCTAGGACTGTGGCGGTATACCTCCAAACAGACTGACGTATCAGAGTAAACATTTCTCAACATATGGCGGCCCATTCTGGAAAATATGGAAACCCTTCTGCCCCATGTGACAGACCGTACCCAGTATAGATTTATACTGGGAATGTGCAGCTCACACCCACAGAAACATTCTACAGCTCACTGTCAGTGATAGCATCCCGTAAAAACAGGCTGCTCTTGGCTGCTGTGCCTTTGTTTACCGGGACAGGAGGCTCCATCCCGGGGAAGGGTCCGGTTGGAGGGTAGCCGAAAGGAGGCGGTGGGACGGAGGGGTCGAACCCGAACGGAGGAGGGAAGCGAGCTTCCCCGAAACTTCCTTCCATGGGAGGCGGAGGGTGATCGTATCCGAACCTATACGGGTGGCCGTCATATCCCTGAGGAGAAGCCCACTGAGGAGGAGCGTTAGGCGGCTGTGTCGGTGCATGAGCCCCGTCCGAGTACGGAGGTCTGTAAGCGGGTATCGGGGATCTGTTTATGGGGTACGACGGCTCCGTGTAGCTGCCATAATAGCCAGAAGGCTGCTGCATGTTGTCCATATTGCATAAATAATATAAAGACTATTCTAAGTCTTAAAACTTGACGATTATCTTCTCTGTTTTCGCTAAGTTCTCCTAGAAGCCGCCATGTTGTTTCTTCTTCAGGTCCCCGTGCTCTTTCCAAAGTACTTCTGACTAACAGCGCCAACAAGCTGGAGCGGCTTAAAATGGTACTACAACAGAAAAAAGGAGACAAAACGATGACGCAGTTTCTTCTCATGTATTCTCCTTTTTAAAACCCTAAAGACTGATTAACTAATGGATGGATGACGGCGCTGTTAGCTATACAAGTTTGAAGCATACAGTCAATGATCTAAAGGCTAGAGGCGTTTCAGATGACATTCTTATAGCTTCACTATATGGACAAAAGTATGGGTGGCCTGAAGTTAACTTTTTACTATTATTATTTATTCGTAAGTCGGATAATTGAGAAAAACTGTCATTTTTATGAATAAGAAAGTCGAAATTATGAGGTAAGGGGCAAAATAATTACTCAAAAGCCAAAATAATGACATAAAAAGTCAAGATCATGGGATAAACTGTCTAAATTATGAGTGACAAATAGTCAAGATAATTAGTTAAAAGATAAAATATTGGGATAGAAAACCAGATTGCTGGATAAAAACTCTAAAAAATGTGGTTGAAGTAGAAACTATGAGATAAAAGTGGAAATAATGAAACAAAAGTGAAAAATCTGAGAAAACATTTGAAATAGATAAAAGTTAAAATTATAAGATAAAAGTAAAAATAGTTAGATAAAAGTTAAAATTATAAGATAAATCACCTGCGCCTCTGAAATTGGCTGCAAAGTTTGCTGTCTCTTAACTGTTTTCGATTTTTGCTGTATTTTGTCATATTTTTGTCGTGTTTTGTAGGCTGCTGATGGAGGTTTCTGCTGGGAGAAGAGTTTATTCAAGAGAGGAGCTTCTTTCATTGAGACAGAACAAATCTGGACAACAACATCCAATTCCAGTGGACATCTTGAGGCGTTTTCGTGGTTGCCGTGCTGGTGCAAAGGTGAAGGCTAGGAAATGGAGATATAAGCCCTTTCTTCCATCAGTCATCATGGGAAACGTCAACTCTCTGCCAAACAAAAGCGACGAGCCGGAGACATCGGTGAAGACTGACAAAACATACCGTGAATGCAGTCTCCTGTGTTTTACTGAAACCTGGTTGAATCAAAACAACTCGGACTCTACTGTGGATCTACCTGGCTTCACTTTCATAAGGTCAGACAGAGATGCTAAAGCTAGTGGCAAGAAGAAAGGAGGGGGTCTGGCTGTATTTGTTAACCAGAGTTGGTGTAACTCCTCACACATAACTGTTAAGAAGTTGTGTTGTCCAGATATTGAACTGTTGGCAGTTGCCCTTCGGCCATATTATGTCCCAAGGAGTTCAGTCATATCATAACAATACTTGTATACATTCCACCCAAGGCAACTGATTTGGTTCCGTGTGATGTTTTGCATGATACTGTTGCTAGGATACAGACTCAACATCCTGAGGCACCTGTAATAATATCAGGAGATTTCAACCACGTCACCCTCTCCTCTCACCTTACACAGTTTGTTAACTGCCCTACCAGAGAAAACAAAACCCTAGACCTGCTGTATGCCAATGTCGAAGAAGCTTACAGAGCTACTGCCTTACCACCACTGGGCAGGTCAGATCATAACTTGGTTTATCTGCAGACCTGTTACAAACCTTGTGTGCTGAGGCAGCCTGCAACTAAAGTCAAAATCAGAAGATGGACTCCTCAAGCTAGTGAAGCTCTAAGGGACTGCTTTGAATCAACAGACTGGAATGTGCTGCTGGAAACAGATGAGGACAGTATGAACATTGACAGACAGGTTGTTTTACTGAGTACATCAACTTCTGTAGAGACACAGTCATACCTGCAAAGACTGTTCGCTGTTTCCCCAATAACAAACCCTGATCACAAACGACATAAAGGCAATCCTCAAACAGAAAAAGAAAGCTTTTAGAGACGGTGACAAAGAACGGCTCAAACAAGTGCAACATGAGTTGAAGAGGAGACTGAAGATGGCAAAGCTGGAATACAAAAAGAAGATAGAGAGGAGTTTTCATGCATGTATCAGAAATGGACAAGAAGCCGAATACAGGGATCTGATAAGTGCCTTCAGTGACTGGAGTCACAAAAACTGCCTCCTACTCAACACCTCAAAGACAAAGGAAATGATCATAGATGTCCGCAGATCCAAACCCGCTCTTCAGCCAGTGAACACTTGTGGCGTGGACATGGAGGTGGTGACATCGTATAAATATTTAAGTGTACACCTGGATAATAAGTTGGACTGGTCTAAAAACATAGACTTCATCTACAAAAAGGGGCAGAGCCGCCTCTTTTGCCTGAGAAGACTCCGATCAATAGACATCTGCAGTAAGATGCTGCAGATGTTTTATCAGTCTGTGGTGGCAAGTGTTCTGTTTTATGCTGCAGTCTGCTGGGGAGGCAGTGGAAAACACAAACTGTTAAAACTGGTTAAAAAAGCTGGCTCTGTGGTCGGAATCAAACTGAACTCATTGGAGGATGAGGAGGAGAGAGCAAGGTGGAGGCCATTCTGAGAAACATGGATCATCCACTTCATATCTCCCTCAGTGAGCAAAGAAACAACGGTGGTGGACGGCTCCTATCCCTGCGCTGCAGGACAGAAAGATTTAGAAAATCTTTCCTACCATCAGCTATTAGACTGTTTAATTCTACAGTAAACAGATGAGAATCCCAGACGAGTGAATTTCCCTTCGGGGATAAATAAAGTTCTTGTATTGTATTTTATCTTATTGTAAAGACCATCCATCTCATTCATTTAGTCTTTTTAATCCTATGATTTTGATTTATCATCTCATAAATATGACTTTTATCCAACAACTCTCATTTATACGGTTGCATTCACTTGAAAAATCCTCCTGTTTTTACGGCAAAACTACCTCATAAAAACAGGATTTTTTAAAATTTTATTTTTGCTTTTCCTGTTTTTATGAGATAGCGTCTCGTAAAAACAGGAATTTATTCATTTTTCATTTTTCCTGTTTTTATGAAGTACTTTCTCATAAAAACAGGAATTTATCTATTTTTGATTTTCCTGTTTTTACGAGATCGTAAAAACAGGAAAATCAAAAATAGATAAATTCCTTTTTTATTAGTTATGTCGTACAATATAAGGATTTTTTATTTTTCAAGTGAATGCAGTACGCCACCGTACATTAAAGATGCCATCTGTTATTATTATTTCATTTATTTATGTACATAAATATATTTATTTCTAAAGAATTCCTAACTCTCAGATTTTTTTCCTTGAAGAGCTAAATGACGATTCAGAGTGCTAAACTTGGCTAACGATAGCCGGGCGAACGCAGTGCATTGTGGGAGGCTGTGTCAGGAGCTTTGCGGAAGTGTTTGAAAACAGTCATATGACCAGGCAGGCAGGCAGGCAGGCAGCTGCTGAAAATGTTCCCCAGCTATGGATAAACTTCATCGGACACGGTGACTAACATCCGCGACGACCACGGTAAAACATCCCCATAAATCCTGTTTACTGTCAGCGAGTTTATGAGCAGTTTGACCCCGGAAGTACCGAGAGCGGGATCACAGTTAAGAAATTAGCATCGGAGCTAAGGAGCTAACAGAAATAAACAGAGTAAACAGGCTGATGCTAAACTGGAGATAAAATAAGATAATTTATTGATTTATTTACCACAGATTAGCATTTAAAGCTAATATTAAACTCTATGACAGCAGGAGCTCTTGGTAAATATACACGGAGTTTATTTTAAACAGGGGAGGGTTAAAGTTAATATTACAACAACTGGATGTTATGTTTAAAGTTTACTGGTATAATAATGGCTGTAGAGCAGAGTTAGTCAACCAAAGAGCCAAACAGTTGAAAAATACCTTTGCAGGAGCCACAATCTAGTGATGAAAGTGGCAAGTATGGCTTAAAGTAGCAATAAAAATTAGTTACAGGGGCAAAAATGTTCAAAAGTGGCCAAAACTTCACCAAAAAATTAAAGAAAAGTGACTAAAATGGGCAAAAAGTGTGGCAAAATAGGCCAAAAAAAGATGAAACAAGTGGTATTCAATGGCAGAAGGTAGCTTAAATGAGTGAAAATTTGTGGAAAAAAAAATCTGAAAAGGGGCAAAAATGGGCAAAAAGTTGGAATAAAGGGGTACTTAATGGCAAAGGTAGCTTAAATGTTTGAAAAGTGGCAAAAAGAAGTGGCAATAATGTGGAAAAAATAGGGAGAAAGTGTTTTTTTAATAGCAAAGGTAGATTAATCGGGTGAAAAAGGGCAAAAATTGGATAAATGTGGCAAAAATGGGACAATTAAAGCCTTCTGTATAAGTCTGGGAAACAAACTGATTAATGTGATAAACTTCTGAGGTCAAAGTTTCCCCTTTTCTAAAGTTTTCTGGGAGAAAAATATTTCAACTTTAGACATAGAAGAGCCACAAATCATCACTAAAGAGCCACACATTGAGTATCACTGCTACAGACTAAACATGCATATAGATGAAAATATACATGAATAGATATAACTACTTTATCTAAGGGAAATTCAAGTTTTGGCTGCTATACACACAAAGAAAGACGGAAACATAACATTAAGGCTACATGGCAATAAGCAAAAATAAAGCAAAATATCAGAAACATAGATGAGGAGAAAAGTGTAAAAGAAAAGGTAGAATACTACTTTAAAGGTGTCTGAGATAACAGCAGGGATCATCATGAATAAATACACATAAGTAAACATATTACAGTAAGTCAACAATGGCATTAATACGGGGTAAATGCAGACCAAAAATGTGTGGATTTGAAGAATCTACCATAAGGAAACTACCCAGACCCCAGACTGTAAAATTATCTGAATTATCATCCAAATATTACATTTTAAAAGAACATTACTTGTGAATTTGAGCACACGCAGTGTGAATGCCTTTTCTGACTTCTGTGTTCCCTCAGATGGACGAGATTAAAGTGTCTCCTGACTATAACTGGTTCAGAAGCACAGTGCCCTTGAAGAGAGTAAGTACCTCATGATTTATAATCTCTAATAATCCCAGTTTTGTGCAGCAGAGACCATGTTTGGAAGTGTTAACATGCATTTTTTACAATAAAATCTCTGTTCAGTTAATATTGTCCAGACAGCATGCAGCTTTGTAGAGATAATTCTGACCAGTGCTGCAGCGGCTCTGCAAACTCGCCTTTTTTAATCCTAAATGCTACCATATGTCAGAGTTTACGCTCTATGAACATAAAAGGGGGTAAAGGGGAGAGCTTTCTGGAGACCATGGAGGCAAAATCATGATCCACTGTAAGGTGAAGCAGTGATCACCATATTTTTTATTAACCTGAATAATAATCACTTTTGTTAAAGCAACAAAAATAACAATATTCATGCTGTAGCACAATGTTAACTTTTAAAAATTTAAACCCCTTTTCTTAAAACAGAATAAACTTTCTTTGCTGATGTAAACAATGTGGATGGGCACTCTGGATTAAACTGTTTGTAAGGTAAAGCCAGACTTTCAGAGCAAAGCCATGATGTGCACAAACATCAGGACGTCAGAAAATAAAGCAGAAGGAAAAGAGAGACATTTAAGGGGAAATGGTTAAATTATTACGTATAAAAGAAATGGGCAGAAGAAGTGGTGAGAATGGGTTAAAAAAAGAGGTGAAAATTCAACAAAGGGTGGCAAAAATGTTTATAATAGAGGTGAAAATGGGCAAAAAATGTTTAAAAGTGGCAAAAATGGGTAAACTGTGGCAGAAATTAGTTTCAAATGTCAAAAATGTGTAAAAAGAGGCAAAAATGTTTGATAAGGGGCAAAAGTGGCCGGGAAAAAGTGATGAAAAGGGTTTAAAAATAGGTGAGAAGGGGTTAAAAATTGGTACAATAAATATTTTCAATATTTGAACCTGATAAAAGCTCTACACACTTTCAGCTCTAACATGATAGAAAGGATGCACCAATACGCCGATGCTACTGACCCAACACAAATACTGATATTATGAATGAATGATTACAGGGGCAGGATTGGTTTCTGAGGTTTTCAGGGGGAAAGAAGCCTGAATGTTGTGATGACCAAATTTCCCCCAATGGAGAATCAGTGAAAGCTTTACTTTTCCTTTTTTTTCTTTTCTCTTTTTCTTTTCTCTTTTTTCCATTCTTTTCTTTTCTTTTTTCTTTCATTTTTCTCTTTTTTCTTTTCTTTTTCCTCTCTTTCCTTTTTCTTTCTTTCTTTTCTTTCATTTTTCTCTTTTTTATTTTTCTATTCTTTTCTTTATCTCTTTTTTGTTTTTCCTTTTCTTATCTTTTTTTTCTTTTCTCTTGTCTCTTTTCTTTTCTCATCATATATCATTGTATCTTATTGTATCTCATGGTGTCTGATCTTTTCTTCAATGATAATTTGAAAATATATTTTAGTTTTAAAGTGATTTTAATACTGTTTATTTATTGCCCACTTGTGATCCCGCCCAGGCCAATCAGGCGGCAGCAGCCCAGATTTTTTGCACTAATTTATGGTGCTGCAGCAAACACAGTTCCACTAAGTTCCAACCTGCACCTTACAGTCTTTTGCCTTGTCAGACATACTCCATGAAATCTGGTTGCCATGGTGCATCATTTGGTAAGTTAGGATATTTCTGAGGAAGAGGAGGAGCTGAGGGTTTTGATGTCAACAGTATGTGTTTTAATTTTTCATTAGATAACAATAGCATACCATTGAATTACCTCACTGTATTGTTGTAGATGCTGATAAAGAAATACTCTACCATTATTCTAGTCATCATCAGGGACAATAATAACTGTAATTCTCTCTCTTTGTCATGGGTGTAGCCTTCCTGTTTCAGCCTCTGTGTCAGCTCTGTATTTGTGCATGTCACTGTGAGCTTCAGCAGGTCACATGACTGATGAATAACAAACCTGCTGCTGGTTTCTCAGCACATTCATCACTGACTGCTGATTGAAATAGATCCTGTTAGATCATCATGACAAACACGTTTCAGACTGAACTTCATGTCTAAAACTCTGATGAGGTTGTCTCTAAACGTCCTCATTAATCAAACCCTTCCACCAGTTCTAACCTGCTGCAGTCATACAGGATCAGATCTAAAATCTCACATCATAATTTAAGACTAATGTTTAACAGCTGAAATATCTGTTTGACATATGTAGAATGATCTGTCCTGGGACTGTCAGTGTCCTCCTGGTCCATGAACAGTCTCAGCTGCTGTCTGGGCTGTCTGCAGGTTTGATATCATCGCTGTGAGTGTTGGTTAATGAGTAACTGTCTGTACAGAACATGTTTGTCTTCACTGATGATAGCAGGCACAGGCCAACAGCTGATTAAAGACAAATATTCAGAAATATACAGCCCTGTTGAAGTCTAAAATGTGTGTGATATGATCACATCGTCTCTTCCCTGTCAGAAGACGTGTGCCTGCATCTTGAAGCAGCTGTAGACGACGACCGATCAATACCAATATAAGATGAAGTACAACAGTCCAATCCAGATGCTGTGAGCGTGAATAATCCTTTCATACTCCTTAGAGGGGAACTAGGGAGTCTTCAAGACAAAGAGCATTCATGAAGTCTGTTTTTATAGGCAGAAGGAGGTGGGGGGGGTGCTCTATTTACCACATAAACACATCGTTTAATCTCTGTAATCTTGATTTCTGAGTGGATTTCTGCTGTAGCTGACTCTGTGTGTTTTCAGATCATCGTGGATGATGATGACAGTAAGGTGTGGTCTCTGTATGACGCCGGCCCAAAGAGCATCAGGTGTCCCATCATCCTCCTCCCTCCAGTCAGCGGGACGGCCGAGGTGTTCTTCCAGCAGGTGTTAGCTCTGACGGGGTGGGGCTACAGGGTCATCTCGGTGAGACGCACGCTCAAACACTGCATCACATCCTCAGTTATGCAGCAGGATTTGTTATATGTGGGACAGCTCTGAAGGGTCTTCAGGCCGGTTTGTAGATCAGTGAGACAGGTTTACTCAGGATATAGTATCCTGTAAAAGCCTGTTTATGGCAACATGAGGGAGAAAAGCTGTTAAAGAGGCACCGCTAGCCTCTTGGCTGGTGGCGTCTGACCTGCATTCAGGGATGCTGACCCACGGCCGGAGCGCCACAGAGACGTTAGAATCAGAGGAGGGCCAGAGAGTTCTGATGTCATTGAAGACAGGTCTTTGATGAAGACCATGAAGTGACATCATCTCAGTATTAGAGCTGAACAATTGGCAGAATTAATCCAATTGCAGTTTTTTTCCCCAATATTGTGATTGTGATTTCATATGCAGTAGGGCTGGGAAATTAATCCCAAATTAGATTAAATCACAATATCATTTTACTAATCGCGTAAGTTTCAATATTTCTTTATCTTGAAATGTGTCAAAATACCAGTTTGATAAATTATTTTTTTTGCAGCAGGGATTTAATTACCGTGGCCCTGAGAGCTCACAGCACTGCAACTTAAGAAAACACATGCAAAAAGACAAAACACAAGCAAATTAAGAAAACATCTTCATCAATTTGACAACACATGCGCAGCATTTAGAAAACACGCTGCAAAGACCAACACAACACATTAGAAAAACGCGCTGCAAATACACCGCAACACAACGGAAGTGTTTCCAGAGGACACTTAAAAGTGATGCACACGTTCGGACACGCTGATTGATGTTGTTGACCATAGATATGGATACGTAGATGACGCGTCCACAGCTATTAAACGTAGCCGCTCTGCATCTGCCGGTCCACCATCTTGGAACTGGCGCGATAAGTGAACGCTCATCATAAACAAGCCCACTTCGCCTGTAAAATCCGCCCTACCTTGCTTAATCCTGAACCAATCTACATGAAATTTGTTTTGTTATAAAGATGAAAGCTTGAACATCATACTGATTACTTACTGGAGTTAAATCGAGGTACTTATTGTGGGTCTGATCAACTTTAAATTAAAAATCCTATTATGTCTATGAGGTGTACAGGGAACATGTGTAATTGAATATTTAGAATCTATAATAAGATAGTTTTTGTTTCCCCAAATAGATTTATATAGATAATTTCTCTCCCTCTCATCTTGCAGCTGGTCTTTAATCTAGGCTACATGCAGGCATACACTGGGAGTCGTCACGCCCTTTCTCACCTGATGATTTTTGAGTTTGCAGTGCATATTAGCCATGTGAGGACACAACGGCCGATCTCGGCTTAATTACTCATGCAGGGGATGGATTTCTGACTGAAACACCCACAGAGCTAGCAGATTCCAGTAAAATTTTCTGAGCGGATCATCAGATGGGAGGCAGAGAGAGAGAGAGAACTACATGAGGAAAACTAAAGTCTCAACAGGTAAAAGTCCCGACGAGTCACGTGACTTCTAATTTCTCATGATTTTCTTCTTTATGGTACAACAAAAAGTGGCAAAACAAAGAAGGAAAGAGCAAAGTTAAAGCTGAATGTTCCTGGCTTCTTTGATCATCTTTATGTTGTCTAAAAAGCCTAAATCAAACTGATACTCACACTGTCTGTACAGCGCGGTGCACACTGACTCTCTCTCTCTGTGGTGCATATAATAATGCTTATCGTCAAAACGAGAGAATTTTCCTGCATTTAAGTCAAATACCAGTCTTCTGATGACTGATTTATTGGTTTGTGGGACAGCAGAAAATTAAGGCAAATATATTTTTGGAGTGGGCGATAAGAACTGCGTGCTTTACTAACCCCAAAAACTTTTATATCACCTAGTTGTATATTTTAAGTATTGTATTTAATGAAATTAAAATAACACTGAGTAAAAAAATAAATACTTAAAGCCAGGAGGTGCTTTCTGCCAGCAACATTAAAATGACCAGTCTGGCTTTTAACATTCAGATGACGGTCAGTACTACACCTAGTGAAAGATTCCACATTTCCTTCCAAAACAGCGGGTGCATTGTATTTTAAATAAGGTAACAACTTTTAATAAACAACCCGGTTGGAAGTCCTGTACATATTTAAAGCCAGACTACTACCATCAGAGGGAGAAACCCATCGTATCTGTGGGCGTCAGCACAGGAAGTTGGCTTTTTCAATGCTGTCTGCCCATATAACTCTGTTGCACTCTCACTCTTTTGCCCTTGCCAAGATGGCGGCCCCAAAGACGTACCATCAGATAGCGAACGCGTCATCTACGTCTTGACATCTATGTTGTTGACGTGGATTTTGAGTTATAGTGGTGTTGGACAATTAGATAAAAAGTGTTTTTGGTTAATTTTAACATTGTGATCGCATGATTCAGATTTTAGCCTATTGCAGTGATCTGCTGTTAAACTATCGTTAGCCTTTTGCTTTTAATTAGCCTGCCAATTCTCATAACCTGATGAAATAATACACACGGTTAATTCACTGTAAAACCGTAGACTGTATATAGTGTGGAACCATGTCAGCAAAACCCACCGGTAGTTTAACTTACTTGTCCCCTATTAAGGGTTCTGATAGTAACTATAGCCAGCTAACAGCGTGTTTCACACTATATACAGTCTATGGTTTCACAGTGAATAAATCGTGTGTATTATTTCATCAGGTTACGAGAATTGGCAGGCTAATTACAAGCAAAAGGCTAACGATAGTTTGACAGCAGATCACTGCAATAGGCTAATATCTGAATCATACGATCACAATGTTAAAATTAATCAAAAACACTTACTTTTTATCTCATTTTCCAACACCACTGTGACTCAAAATCCGCGTCAACAACATCAACAAGCGTGTCCGAACGTGTGTATCACTTTTAAGTGTCCTCTGGAAACACTTCCGTTGTGTTGCGGTCTATTTGCAGCGCGTTTTTCTAATGTGTTGCGGTCTATTTGCAGCGCGTTTTTCTAATGTGTTGCGGTCTATTTGCAGCGCGTTTTTCTAATGTGTTGTGGTCTATTTGCAGCGCGTTTTTCTAATGTGTTGCGGTCTATTTGCAGCGCGTTTTTCTAATGTGTTGTGGTCTATTTGCAGCGCGTTTTTCTAATGTGTTGCGGTGTATTTGCAGCGCGTTTTTCTAACGTGTTGCGGTCTATTTACAGCGCGTTTTTCTAACGTGTTGCGGTCTATTTGCAGCGCGTTCTTCTAATGTGTTGCGGTGTATTTGCAGCGCGTTTTTCTAATGTGTTGCGGTCTATTTGCAGCGCGTTTTTCTAATGTGTTGCGGTCTATTTGCAGCGCGTTTTTCTAATGTGTTGTGTTGGTCTTTGCAGCGTGTTTTCTAAATGCTGCACATGTGTTTTCAAATTGATGAAGATGTTTTCTTAATTTGCTTGTGTTTTGTCTTTTTGCATGTGTTTTCTTAAGTTGCAGTGCTGTGAGCTCTCAGGGCCACCGTATGTAATGCACATTTAGCAAACATTCAAGTGTCAATGTTTTTATAATCATTTACAAAAATCCTCCTTTTTAAGTTTTATGAATGTTTTTGTAATCAAAATGAGTGACGTAAAAATGACAAAGCCTTTAAATGAAGCAGATGACTGGTAGCCAGCCTCACCTCCTCCACCCCAGCCTCCTCCTTTATAGACTAAAGCTTCACCTCCTCCACCCCAGCCTCCTCCTTTATAGACTAAAGCTTCACCTCCTCCACCCCAGCCTCCTCCTTTATAGACTAAAGCTTCACCTCCTCCACCCCAGCCTCCTCCTTTATAGACTAAAGCTTCACCTCCTCCACCCCAGCCTCCTCCTTTATAGACTAAAGCTTCACCTCCTCCACCCCAGCCTCCTCCTTTATAGACTAAAGCTTCACCTCCTCCACCCCAGCCTCCTCCTTTATAGACTAAAGCTTCACCTCCTCCACCCCAGCCTCCTCCTTTATAGCTAAAAGCTTCACCTCCTCCACCCCAGCCTCCTCCTTTATAGACTAAAGTATAGACTAAAGCTTCACCTCCTCCACCCCAGCCTCCTCCTTTATAGACTAAAGCTTCACCTCCTCCACCCCAGCCTCCTCCTTTATAGACTAAAGCTTCACCTCCTCCACCCCAGCCTCCTCCTTTATAGCTAAAAGCTTCACCTCCTCCACCCCAGCCTCCTCCTTTATAGACTAAAGTATAGACTAAAGCTTCACCTCCTCCACCCCAGCTTCCTCCTTTATAGCTCAAAGCTTGTTACACCCCCATATTTAGATTCATGCTACTATGGATTAATTGCTTCTGAAATACTTTAATTGTTTTCAACACACATGGTCTTATTTATTGAATTATTTATTGATTGGATTTGTTGAAAAATACATAAGATTAACCCGAGAATAATCGCATATTAAATCACAATTGCAATATTTGGGGAAAAAAATCCCCACTAGGTTATTTTTGCAAATCATTCAGCCCTAATATGCAGTTATTTTTAGGTTCCTTATCTTCTGTGTTGATCAATGAACACAAACAATAATTCATTCTATATCATATCCTGCACTACATTAGATTTAAAAAAAATGGGGAAAAACAAAAGAAATACTGCAATTTTTGCTCTAATTGCAAATTTGATGTCAGTTGCCATATTGAAAGGGATTTTTATGTTATTCTCGTTTTGATTAAGGAAAAAAACACACAAAGAAGAAATAAGGACATTCGTAAAAATTCTAAACAAGACATTTGAATGTTTGTATAATGTGTAGGACATAAAACTTCTGCTGCTGAAAAACAAAATTGCATTAAACTGGTATTTTTTTTTTACAAATTTCAGGTTTAAGAATTATTGCTCCATCTGCAATGTGAAAATTGCCGCAGGCCATATTGCGATTTTAATATGATTTGCGAGTAATTTCCCAGCCCTACTCGGTATATGAGTGACCAGAACGCCACAGTATCCCACTTTCCTCACCAGGCAGCAGAATCAGGTTTCTGATGATCACAGCGTCGTGTTTACATGACCAAACTACTTAAAAACCAGATCAGAACCAGGATACCCCAGTCTGTGAAAGGACAGCCAACAATAATGTAGTAGAAATAAATAAATGAATGATAAAAACCCAGGGATAATGATCCAGGAATAGAAATAAAACATGGATTTTAATTAATTTATTTATTTGAAAAGGGACCGTGTACATTAATCAACGTTCAAACAAATGTAAATGTACCGGAGTAAGCCAAGAGGCTAATTTTCATCAGCAGTTCCTTTGCCAGATGTCATAAGAACATTTACAGCATGATTCACAGAAACAATTTTATGACAATAGCAACGGTACAGTGAATGTTAGTTGTGGTTAGCCACAGCATCAGTGCTGACATTGTTGGCTCTCAAGCAACCATTTCTTAACATTATGTTTAAATGAATGATAGGATAATTCATCAGTTCTACCCAGTCAGAGCTGATTCATCAGTGAGAGTTAATAGAGGTTGTAACGCCCCCTGCTGGCATGTCTGCTCTCTCCAGCTGCAGTATCCGGTCTACTGGGACTTAATGGAGTTCTGTGACGGCTTCAGGAAGCTTCTGGATCACCTACAGCTGGACAAGGTTAGTCTGAGTTTATGTCTGTGGATAAGAAAGACCTGACGGTCTGTGTGGAGCAGATTCATCCTTACACCAGTAACTTTGACACGACACTCATGAAAACAAATGATAGTGATTCTCGTTTCACTGACACTGGGTAAATAATGACCTCCTGCTGCCAAAAAGAGGTTGATTTAGTTAGTTTGATTCCCAACCTGCTAATTAGAGTCTCTGAACACAAGCCAACATTTCCAGCAGAGTTCATGGTGATGAATGGCAAATTAATGGATTTATCCTTAAAATCATGTTTTTGTTGTGAGTGATCTTTAATAATGAGGAAGCGTCTGCAGTGACATTTTCTCATTTTGTTATTTTCAAACAGTTGATGGCTGATTTAATGGTCACATTATGCAAAAATCATTCCACCCCCACCCCCCCTTTCAGAAAATGTGTGCTGAAACAAGACGCTCTCAGACTTTCCCCTCATGATGTCATGTGGGGAGTGAGTTAGCCCCTCCCCCAGGTTCAGTTGGCCCTCCCCAGTTGGAAGACCGTTCTGGCCTCCTCTCCCGATCCTCCTCTCTGCTGGCTTCAGGAGAGCCACATCCATTTCCCGAGAGGGGCGGAGTCAGACAGCTCAGTAACATTTAAAGCCACAGACACAGAAACAGCTGGTTCTGAGCAGGGCTGAAACAGAGGGGTTTTTAGACATGCAGAAATCAATACTGGAGTGTTTTTACAGCAACAAACTCCACAGGCATGTTTTGGGGACCTCAGAGACCAATATAAATTTGTCTTAAAGGGTCAAATATGTCCCCTTTAAATGGACCAGGACACATCTCTGTCTGTGAGGGACGCTAACACTGACCTGTGCTTCTCTTTGGGACGGTGATGACATGTACCAGCTAGTAGATCGAACCATTGTTGATTCTGGCAGCTATTTTGAATTTAATTCTTAGTCTATAGTTTAAAATATCCTTTAGTTTTAGTCAGTAAAAAGTGACATTTTAGCCTTTACTTGTATTTTAAACCTTAATTCTAAAAAAATATTAGCATGAACTGCTCACATTAATGCACTCTTAACCCTTGTGCCCTCCTCTAATTTACTACCCTCTTTACACCTTTGAGGCAAAAATGTACACGTACAAAAAATTGCCATTAAATCAGCATACATTAATATTTGTTCTACTTTTTTTATAAATCTCTTTAACAACTTCAGACCTGCTCAAAACTACCAAACGTTCAATAATTTTCAAGATTTTAACCCTTTAAATGCCAGTTTAATTCAGTTTATTTCATTTTTCACAAAAAACAAAAAAAAAGTGAATTATTTTCCATAAATTAATAGTATAAAGATGGGGCTTTGGTGCTGATGAGAGTCTTGGATGGGTCAAAGATTAGCAGCAAAATTGATTTGATTGCATTAATATTTTTTACATAATGTCAGAAATACCCGCTGGACACCTTCGAGGCAAAAATGCCCCCATTGACTTCCATTAAAACCAGGTTTTTTAATCTCACTGTCACTGCAGTATAAAATCATGCATTCTTTAATGTCAGCATTTAAATGTGAAGAAGTCTGGTGAAATTTTACATTTTTACCCCATTCCACCAGATTCAAGCATTTACTCATTGTAGGACCATGCACCAAATTCTTGTATTTTTGCCAGTTATATTATGAAATATTATGAAAAATACACGAGCAATAAAATCAATTTTGTTGCGAATCTTTGACCCATCCAAGGATCTCATCAGCACCAAAGCCCCATCTTTCCACTATTAATTTTATGGAAGATAATTCACGTCTTGTGTTTTTTATAGTAAAAAAAAAATTCAAATAATCAAACTGGCATTTAAAGGGTTAAAATCTTGAAATTACTGAATGTTTGGTAGTTTTGAGCAGGTCTGAAGTTGTTTTGGAGATTTCTGAAAAAAAAGTAGAAAAAATATTGATGTATGCTGATTTAATGGCAGTTTTTTTGTACTTGTACATTTTTGGCCTCGAAGGTGTCCAGAGGGTAGAAAATTTACGAGGGTTTATACTTAGTGGAGAAATAAAAACTAGTGAAGAAAAGACGTACATGCCTTGAGTTTCTGTCTCCTTTTTTACTGACTTTAGTGACCAGTATCAGAGACTGTGAAAGTCCAACCATCCAGCACCAAATCTGTTGTTAGCTAGTCATTGTCTCGTCTTCCTTGAAGAAAAAAAGTTGTGGACAAACGCCGTCGTGGTTTTAGTCTCTGACATTTGCACTGAATCTGTCACAGCGGGGCAGAAAGAGTCACATCTTCAGCAGCAATCTGCTAAAACCACGCAGCTTCCTGCACGTTTGGGCAGGCGTCTGTGTGCCGCTGTGTGTGGGGTCACATGACCACCCTCTACGGTTCACCCACCATGTGAGGGTACAGGTGGAAACAGACTATTCTGAGGTTTACCGTTCTGAACCGTCTGGTAGAAACTTTTCCTTCAACACAGGATGTTGCTGCTCTGCCCCATTTTTAAATCTTCTGGGATTGAACACTGCAGAAAACTATGAACACTGGTGTCGCTGCAGGTTTCTGCTCGTCTTTGTTGGTTTCATTTTTCATCCCTGGAGGTAAACTTGGTTAATGAGGCCCATGTCTGTGTCTGACCCTCAGGTCCACCTCTTCGGGGCATCTCTGGGAGGATTCCTGGCTCAGAAGTTTGCAGAATGCACGCACAAATCTCCCAGAGTTCACTCTCTGATCTTGTGTAACTCATTCAGCGACACCTCCATCTTCAACCAGACCTGGACGGCGAACAGGTCGGCGTTTCTCCGCCATCGTGACTGGTAAATAAAACCCAAGTGTTGACGCTTTCATCAGCAGTGTTTGTCTCCACCTGCAGTTTCTGGTTGATGCCTGCCTTCATGCTAAAGAAGATTGTTCTGGGGAACTTTGCAAAAGGACCTGTGGACTCCAAGATGGCCGATGCTATCGACTTCATGGTGGACCGGGTGAGTGTCTGTGGATATTAGATCTATTTGAATAAGGGCAGGTAACATTTCTGCCCAGTTAGCATACTTGTGGTATCCGTTTTAAGGAAGTTTTCTCTGCAGGTTTCAGGGAATAATTATAAAAACTCCTCTACCATCTGTCTGTCGGCTCGCCATGGTCCCGCTGTGTCTCTCCATGTCTCTTTGTGGGTTCTTTTGTTTTATACTAAACCTTCCTCATTGTGTTTCTGCAGTTGGAGAGCCTGAACCAAAGCGAGTTAGCATCGCGGCTAACGTTAAACTGTCAGAACTCGTACGTGGAGCCTCATAAAATCAAAGATGTTGCCGTGACCATAATAGACGTGAGTGCGTTCATGTTTCTGTGTGACTATAGTCATGTGTGTTAGTCCTGCAGTCAGCTGACGTCAGGTGTGTGTGTGCAGGTGTTTGACCAGAGCGCGCTGTCACTGGAGGCAAAAGAAGAGATGTACAAACTGTATCCAAACGCCAGACGAGCTCACCTGAAGACGGGAGGAAACTTCCCCTACCTGTGCAGGAGCGCTGAGGTCAACCTTTACATACAGGTACTACAATAATTACTTTATATATAAATGCATAGTACAACCCAGCAACTGTGCTCTCAGCGCTCCAGTATTCACATTCTCTAATGCAGGGGTTCTCAACGTTGGGGTCTGGACACCATTGAGGGTCACGAGACACTGAAATGGGGTCTCCAGATGCCATAAAAAACAAAAAATATTTTTTTTAATTACAATTTTGCCACTTTACACCAATTTTTCCAAATTTTAACACATTTTTTGCCACTAAAAAACATTTTTTTTCTCAATTTAAAACTGCCTGTTTTTGCCACTTCTAAACCAAATATTGCCTATTCTGCCTACTGTTAGCTCTGTTGTTATTATTATTGCCACTATTTACCCCTCTTTCCACTTTTTAAGCAACATTTCACAATTTAACTTTTAAGCGCCAAAGTCGCAAAATTGCAACAAGCAACATTGCTGAATTAAACAGGCTGTAGCTGCAAGTATGGTGCCTAATGTTGTTACTACTTTACACCAGGAGATGGCGGACATGAGTAACTTCAATCCCAGCAGCACTTGTGGGCGTGTTTCTATTCACAGTTTTGGAGAGAGAGTTTGAAGACGCACCGTCGGTTGAGGAAACGAGGAAGTGGTAGAAGTGGTTGTAGTTGGAGCATGAAAGACAGACAGAGCGAACTGTAGCGAGAATACTCACAATGCTGGGAGGAATAGAGGAATATTCACCATTGTGACGATGACGTTCAATCATCCAGTAATAGTGGTGTGTCGGAGCCCCAGTGACTCTGTGCGCCATGGGAGTCCACAAGCAGCACATACTGAAGCTGATGCTTTTCCTCACGGTAGCCGGGGTGGGGGCATGGTGGGGGTTGCAGGGGGGGTCAAAACACGAATATTGACGGAAGTAGCGGGAATAAAAAACATAGCAAAGGTAGGGGCAGACGTGGTAGAAGCAGTGGCGGTGGAGGCTGCCTGGTGATGTCAGAATATGCAAATTAGATGAGTGAACTTACTCCCACCACAAACTTTGGGTCATACTGAAGAGTTTTCTCATTTACAGTATGCCTTTATCTCTAACCACTTTCAAGCTACAGCCTTTTGAAATCTTGATATCACAGTTGAATACTTTCTTGAAGAAACTGTGGTGCCCAAAGAGTTAACATAACTTTACCTTTCTCTGTTTTTAATCTTGTTTTTCGAGCTGAATCAAATGTTTTACCATCACGGTTCCCCTGATTGGTTCGTGGATTTTCTGAAACGTAACCCGAGGATTTGATTGGTGAATTGACTTTTGTAAACAGAGGCATTAAAACGGTGACTGTGGAGCTCTGATAGAGTGGGTTTTCTGTCCATGTGATGAATTAAGGCCGCTTTTTTTGTGACGATGTTGCAGATCCACCTTCGTCAGTTCCACGGGACCAGATACGCCGCCATCAGTCCGGACATGGTGAGCGCGGAGGAGCTGGAGGTGCAGGCCACTCACCTGAGTGACGAACAATGAGACTACCTTTACCTGTAGAGAACATTTCCTCTGGTCTGAACGTATCATTTCAAACAGGAACCAATCAGCAGAGAGTGTTTTCCTTTGACAGATGAAGCAATATTTTGTAAGGATGTGCTCTGCTTTAACAACACATGACACTTTGCCTTATGTGAGCCAATCAGATCACCGTTCCCGTCTGCCTGAACTCTTTCTGTTCCTGTCCCGTTCCAGCTGCTTCCTGTTTACACACCTCTCACCTTCTCGTCTGTTTCAGTTCAGTTTTTTACCCGTTATTAAATCACACGTTTCTAACTGCATGAAATCCTCATGTTGAGTTAGGGCTGGGCAATATGGACCAAATAATACCTTTAGTTCTAATCTGAATGGTCAAACATGATAAATGTGAGTATATGTCTGTAAAAAATGAACGAATGGAGGTCACGTGACCAGAATGATCAACTCTGAAATGATTCTTGTAGAAATAAAACCACATTGAAACCTGATTGATACCATGGGGACAAAAATAGAAGTCCTGGATGCCAAATATCGGACAATTTATTGAATTATTCAGAAACGACATGGACACCATGATCTTCAGTCAGATTTGAACCAAAAGCTGCACACATTGCATGAATATTTTGCCGGTATATCTGTGTTTTGTTTGTCGACAGCGCTCAGGTGTTTGCCTGCAAATTTTGAACATAAAGAATAATAAATATTCCAGTTGTGTGTGTCCACCTGCTGTGGTATTAAACTGATCAGTGTGGTTGAATTTTTGCTCATTAAATCAAATAAATTTTCCATTTAGACTAAATATTTCAAAAACAAGCATGTGACTTTTGATGCTTCTTCCCTTCTTATGACTGACCAATCAGCCTGCAGTGATTTTTCACTCCTTGAATCAACATAAACTTCATTTATAGCTCCTCTTACTCTGATTAGAGAACTAATAAATCCTAGTAACTCCATATTCTGCCCGGCCCTCTGCTGTGAAAACTGTCAAACAGCAGGCAGTGAAACACCGGCTCTCTTTAAATGAACTGGAATTCAAAGGCAGGTGAAAATGTCTCTGGATGTTTCTTCCTTTCTATTTAAAAACAGTCACTTCCTGTTTCTACACAAGCCTCCGTCAGCCTGCCTGCAGCTGTCTCTCTTTACTTTCTGTTTCTAAATAAATGAAAATATGTGATGTGCCTTCTGTAACAGCCGCCTCCTCTTTATTGTCTCATGAAACAGAAATCACAGACGGATATGACAACATTTGATAGGTTCACCTGCACGGTTGAGCTGGTTCAGGGGGATATTTAACTGGATACCAGTAAAGTAGGGAGCAGAGGGAGGATCCATTTATTTATGGAAGTATGATTGACTCTGCTACACTCAGCTGTTACCAGACACTGTTCTGTTTGGTCTCGCTAATAAATGAAAACAAGATTTTACACAGCTTTCCACATTATTAAGCAAATGACATTTTTCTCTTATTTTCCTAAATATTAATGCAAATCACAGAATATTTCTCAAGTCATCAGCCAGTAGAGCAGTGGTTTTCAAAGTGTAAGGCCTCCCCTGGGGGGCGCCACAGAGCTTCAGGGGAGGCATGGAACCATAAACCAGAAAAAAGGTGATTTGCTTTGCTAACCTCTGCGGTGCATGGAGCTAAATGGATAACCTTATAGTTACTATGGGGACTATGCTATAGAGCAGTGTTACTCAACCCTCAACCAAAGAGCAAAATAGTTGAAAAATACCTTTGCAAGAGCCACAATCTAAGAGGTGAAAAGTGGCATAAACAGCTTGAAGTAGCAATAAATATAGGTTAAAGGTGGCAAAAATGGTCAAAAAGCAGCAAAAAAAAAAAAAATAAAAAAAATGGGTGGGGGGTGGGGGTGGGAAAAGGGTCAGAAAGTAGCAGAAATGAGTGAGAAGTGACTCAAATGGGCCAAAGAAGGGTCAAGAGTGGCAAAAAAAGAGGAAACAAGTGGTATGTTATGGCAAAAGGTAGTTTAAATGGGCAAAAAGTGGCAAAAAAATATTGTGAAAATGGGTTGATAATGGCAAAAACTGGTGGAATGGTGGTGAAATTTATTTTAAAGGTAACAAAAAAGGATTAGAAGAAGCAAAAAAATTACAGAAAAAGCCAAAAATGGGTTAAAGTGGCAAAAGTGGGCATAAATAGTGGTAAAAAGGAGTTAAAAAGTGGCTGAAATAGCTTTTAATTGGCAAAAATGGGTGGAAATGTGATGAAATGAAATGAAAAATTAACAAACTGGCAAAAAAAGAGAGTTAACTGAGAAAGAAAAAATAGGCAAATAATGTCAGAAGTGTGTTAAACTAGCCAAAATGGGCATATCAGATAGTGAAATGAAGTTAAAATGGGAAACACTGGGTGTAAAAAGTTAATAATAGTAGCAATAACAGCGGCAAAAACAGAAAAAAATGGTGGAAAGGGTTTAAAATCGACAAAAATAGGTGTTGAGTGGCAAAAATGTGTTAAAATTGGTGGGAAAAATTATGAAAAGGGGTTAAAATTTGGCAAAATTGGTGTAAAGTAGCAATAGTGTAATTTAAAAAATATTCTTAGTTTTTTTAGGGCATTTGGAGACCCCCCTTCAGTGTGTCCAAGGTTGAGAACCACTGTCCTAGGCTGTGCTTGCTCGTCACAGCCACCCCTTACCCCCGGTTACATGCAGAGACATCCAGAGCATGACGGGGGTTGTGCCGATCCTCCTCTAAGCCTGGCGGTGCACTCAGGAGAGCTAAATCACGACATCTTGGTCAGGGTTCATCAAGTCCATATGCACGAGGGCCAGATTTAGTCTCGACAGAAACTCTGGGGGCCGGACTTTAAATACAAAAAAATTAAATGAACATTTTGGTCTGATTGAAATATTACTGAAGTAATATTTGTATTTTCATTTAAACTACAGGACATTTTTAGTCATCAGCAGTCAGATCTAACCCTGTTATCTAGAATGCAGCAGGCCTGACAACAGGATTGGACCCCTGAAAATCACAGAGAATGGGCCCTCCCTAATTGTCATTTAGCACCAATATTAACCCATTTTGACACTTTTAACCCCTTTTTGATACTTTTTGCCTCTTTAGCCCAATTTTTGCATAATTTTAACCCCCTTTAAACCACTTTTTCTGCATGTTTTGTCCCCTTCATGCCACTCTTTTATCCATTTTTGCCACTTTTTAACCCCTTTTTACTTTCTTGCACTATTTTTTTGGTCATTTGTAACCAAATTTTGATACCTTTTGCCCCTTTTTATCTCCTTTACCATTTTTGACACATTTTAGCCTCTTTTCACAACTTTTTCTGCCAATTTTTGCAACACTTCTGCCAACCTTTACCATTTTTTAAACATCGACTAATTTTGACAGTAAATTTCTGTAAAAACAGATCAAATGGTCAGTCATTCTAAAACTATTTTAATGTTAATTGTTTGTGGGATGGATTTAACAGCTGCAGACATTTAAAGCAAAAGGATACTCTTACAATCTTCGTTTCCTCCTTTTCTGAATTTAGTGATCTCTCAGGGGCTGGGCAGGAAGCTTTGGGGGGCCTGATGTTTCTACAGGTCATTCAGACCCCCTTTTTATCATCTTTTTATGCTGCAGCCTGATGCTACAGTTGTAAAAGTAAGTTTCTCTCATTAATTCACACTCAGAGGAGGAACCTGAGCTAAAATTCTGTTACAACATCAGAAATAAATTCCCTTGTCGTGTTCTGTATAAGGACTTTTGAAGGATGATAAATATGAAATTACTGATCTAACAATAATCAGCAGAAACACCACAGAAAGTTTATACAGACACTTTAATCTGCAGGAAATTCATTCAAGCACTAAATCAAAGACTTGCATCTTCACACAGTGAAAAATTAAAACAATAATGAACAACCCTTTCAGACTTGAAAACTCCCAACAAGAAAAACTCTTCAGCAAACACCCAAAACGTCTTTAACTGGAGAAAACAAAGTTCATGTGTGAATCCTAACCAAACCAGCCCACATCTGAGGAGGAAACTTTATACGAACAGATGTGTGAATTCAACCAGTGCAGCCAACGACCTCCAATCACCACGTGATCCTAAAGTGCCCCGTGAGTTTTTACATCACAATAAAACAATAAAACATTTCAGCGTCTGCAGCACGAAGAATAAATACCATAAAAACATTATCTGTTAGCTAGGGATGGGCATGTCAACCAGAATGACTCTTTTAAAGTCACCAGGGATCATTCAGGATGGACATCTGACTCTGTTAGCTTGATGCTAACACATAATGGAAATCACCATTAGAAGGCTAAGAGATTTAGCATAGCTATTTTCGCCATCTATTTGACTAAACATTTCTATATCAGTGATCCCTCTGAGAGATTTTCTATCCCATCTGTCCTTGGATCACCGCAGGATCCCCCAGGAGGAGCTGGAAAACAACGCTACGGAGACTGATGTCCAGGCGGACTCGTTTAGCCGCAGCCACCCCGACCTGACCCCGGAGTGGAACAATCGGTTTCACTTACACCTTTGCCAATGCGCTACCTAAGAACATACAGGGCGGGGCTGGCCTTCATGATTTTGCTCCTTATGTTAACATTAGTGCAAAAGCTAAATCTGTTAGCCAGTTAATGACAAACTCCATAATGTGTTAGCATCAAGCTAACAGATGTAGTGGTCCATCTCTTTGAATGGTTGAAAGCAGCTTTGGAAAAGTATTTTCATTTGAATGCACATCCCTAATAATGCCTGTCTGACATCTTCAGCTTTGTCTAAGTCAACGACCGCTGGAGTTTAAGACCAGCGTCCCTCCTGGCTCATCATGTCCTACTTCCTGTTTCATCAGCATCTCTAAGGACAGACTCAGGAGTCAGAACCAGAAACAAAAACCTCATGTCAGACCAGAGGGAAAGAAATGAAAAAATCTAGAGCTGTTAGTCCTGATAGACCCGGTTTAAGGCCTCAGTCTCTGTGTGTTAGTCCTGATAGACCCGGTTTAAGGCCTCAGTCTCTGTGTGTTAGTCCTGATAGACCCGGTTTAAGGCCTCAGTCTCTGTGTGTTAGTCGTGATAGACCCAGTTTAAGGCCTCAGTCTCTGTGTGTTAGTCCTGATTGACCCCAGTTTCAGGTCCTGGTCCGTGTTTGTCTCAGTAAAAGAAGGTGCCGTAGTCCCCCAGTCCATTCCGTCTGAACTGGTTCCCCTGGACCGACACAAACACCTGGTGCTCCTTCAGGTCCTGGACTGCTCGGCTCACACAGGAAGTCTCCTTGGTTCTGCTCAGCTGACGGCTGAAGGTCCACTTTCTGCCTGAGGTGGAGGCCCCGCCCTCTGTACTGTTGTTGTTTTCTGCAGACTCCTGTTGGGCGGGGCCACTGACTGTCAGGGTGGGGGTCGTTGCCGAGGGGGGGTCAGAGTGGGGTCCAGCAGAGTCTCCTGAGAACAGAAGGAGGGACGTTAATAAATCCGTGTTCAGTCAATGCCGCAGTGAAGTGAGCCGGTAATACTCCAAATAAACACTAGTGGACAGCGTTCCATCTATCCCACTCCCAAATTTCCTGTTTTTCCCCGTGGATGAGGAAAAACCCATCTGATATTTTCAGATGTCAGTGAGTAGATCTGACTATGTGATCATGAGCGCCGCCTACCTGCTTCTCCATCATTTGGTTTCACTAAAATCACTCCGTATCCTTCATTGTTGTGGATCACGTTGTTCTCCATGGTGATGGACGGCATCACGTCTAACTCATCGGCAAAGTCCTGCACAGTCAAACACGAAAAATCCCAATCAGTTATCAATAACAGGAACCGGTGATGGATGACTTTAGTCTCTCAGACAAATTATTACTAATCATCCAAACTGGACAGTTACTCAAGATATCAGAGAAAGAACAAACCGGTATCTTCCATCAGAGTTTGGCCTAAAAACCAACAGAATCAAATAAAATACTACAGTGATGACCTGAACACAAAAGTAATTATTGTAGTGAACACACAGGTTATGAAAACAGGCGTATATTTTACTCAGATTTCTTCAAATACATGTGGTAGTGAATTAAAATAGTTTTTATGGGAGAGTGGCAACGAGAAAGACACTGTTGAAGAAAACTCAGATTCAGTCTGGACTAGAGTTCACCAAAAGGACTGTGGGAGACTCCATGGTCAAGAGGAAGTAAGTTCTTTGGTCTGATGAGACCAGAATGGAGCTTTTAGACCATCAGACAAGATGCCAAGACAAGCACACCACCCCCACTGTGGAGCAGTGGGGGTGGTGGTGGCAGCATCGTGCTGTGGGGATGCTTCTCAGTAGGGCTGGGCAGTTAATCACAAATTAGATTGAATCGCAGTATGGCATGCTGCAATTTTCAAATCGCAGACAGTGCAATATTTCTTTAACCTGAAAAGTGTCAAAATACCAGTTTGATACAATCTTTTTTATGCTTTATACCAGTGTCACTCAACCAAAGCGCCAAATAGTTGAAAAATACCTCACAAGAGCCACAATCTAAGTGGTGAATAGTGGCAAAAACAAATTAAAGTAGCAATAAAAAAAGATAAAGGTGGCAAAAATGGTCAAAAAGCAACAAAAATGGGTCAAAAGGGGCAAAAATGGGGATGAAAAGTGGAAAAAGGGTCAGAAAGTAGCAAAAATGGGTGAAAGGTGACAAAAATTGAGTTACAGTTGGCAAAAAATGGTACAAAAGTGGCAAAAGCATAGCAAAAAAATGAGAGGAAAGTGACTAAAATGGGCAAAACTAGAAAAAAGTGGTATTTCATGACAATAAGTAGCTTAAATGGGTGAAAATGCAGAGAGAAAAGGAGCAAAAATGGGATAAAAGTGACAAAAAAGGGTAAAAAGTATAAAAAAAAGTGTCAAAATGAGCAAAAAGTAGAGGAAAAAGTGGTATCAAATGGCAAATGACAGCTAAAATGGGTGAAAAGTGAAAAAAAGTTCCCTTTTTCAATGTTTTCTGGGGGAATAATATTTAGAATTAAGACAAAAGAGCCCGTGTTGATTATCACTGCTTTATATGTTATTCAAACCTTCAAGTATGCTTTTGATTTTTTTTTTTTTTTTTTACAAAAATCTTATTTTTCCTGCTCATGCATTTATTTTTCTTCATCAAAATGAGAAGAATATGAGAAATGATCGTCCCCTTCAATAAAGCAAGTGATATTAAATTTGCTCTATGAGCCAAAATGGCAGTAAGATATTTTTTTTCTAAATGTAGCCCTAGTTTAACTTCTCTTATATTTTACTTGTTTATTATATAGAATGATTTCTGGTTGATGTTGGTTGAACAACAGAAAAAACAGAGGAACCTAAATAATCACATTTCAAATCACTATTGAAATATTGCAGGAAAAAATTGCAATTAGATTATTTTTGAAAATCGTTAAGCCCTAATTCTCGGCAGCATCATGCTGTGGGGATACTTCTCAGCAAGCAGCCCTGGACGGCTTGTAAAGGTAGAGGGTAAAATGAATGCAGCAAAATAAAGGAAATCCTTGAAGACAATCTTCTTCAGTCTGACAGAGAACTATGGCTTAGAGACGATTTATTCTTCAGTCAGACAATGAGCCGAAGCATCCACAGAAAGCTACGCAGAAACGGTTTAAAGATGACAAGGAGAATGTTCTGGAGTGGCCGAGTCAAAGTCCAGACTGAGACCTATCCACACAGACTCAGAGCTGAGACTGAGACCTATCCACACAGACTCAGAGCTGAGACTGAGACCTATCCACACAGACTCAGAGCTGAGACTGAGACCTATCCACACAGACTCAGAGCTGACTGAGACCTATCCACACAGACTCAGAGCTGACTGAGACCTATCCACACAGACTCAGAGCTAAGACTGAGACCTATCCACACAGACTCAGAGCTAAGACTGAGACCTATCCACACAGACTCAGAGCTGACTGAGACCTATCCACACAGACTCAGAGCTGACTGAGACCTATCCACACAGACTCAGAGAGACTGAGACCTATCCACACAGACTCAGAGCTGACTGAGTCCTATCCACACAGACTCAGAGCTGAGACTGAGACCTATCCACACAGACTCAGAGCTGAGACTGAGACCTATCCACACAGACTCAGAGCTGAGACTGAGACCTATCCACACAGACTCAGAGCTGAGACTACAGACAAAGGAGACTTCTAAAGACTAGCTAGAAGGAGGAATATTTATGCACTCACAGATTTTACATTACAAATTTTTATTTAATGACATGACTTTGTAGATGTCCACCAGAGATGAACAGGACAGAGATTTAATCATTTAGGGATAAAAATAGGGGCCAGTTATTTAACATGTTAAATTTCTGAACATGTGAAACACGTGTACATGTAGGAAGCATGGCTCACCTTGATGAGGATCCCGTCCTTGCAGTGATGGATGCCGTTACCGATCAGACTGACAACACTCCCTGGATAAATCTCCACGCCGGCCCCCTGAACAAAACCCAGACACGTCACTCCTGTGGTTCTCGTCTTCTCCCCCTCCCTCCCATTCCTGTCCGTGATGTTCTAAAGGCATTTTTACACTCCAGGGTAGATGAACCTCTGCTAAAACTCAGGGGCTCAGCTGCTCTGGAGGGAGTCCCTAGCATGGCAATGAAGCGGTGCTAATCTCCAACCCTGGTGTGTGATGAACAAGTGCACTAAGGATTGTGTTTATCCAGAAGTTTCTCATGAACACCACTTCCTGTCCCCCCTCTAACCCTGAAACCCCAGAGCATGTTTGAAGACAGGAACGTCAACTGAGCGTGTGTGGAGGGTCACCTTGGATCCGTAAAGGTCACAGTGGTTCATGCTCAGACAGGCCGACGTTCTGACGATGACTCCGGTGGTTTCACACTGCAGCACGCAGTTCTCCATGTTCAGGGTGCCCTGACGAACACCTGGCAGACAACGCACAGGGAACACGGCACCACGTTAGCATCCATAGCTAATAATGGTAGATATTTTTTCATCTTGCTGTCTTTTTCTCAGATAGCTTTGACACACCGTCTGTTCATGTGTGTGAGTTAAGCCGGGTGTATACTGTCAGGTTTGACGAGTAGGGCGACCGCGGTCGACTGACTCCTAACAGGTCGGATGGATCTCTGGTATGTTTGATATTTTGGTCATTGATTGCACACACTCACAGGCAGGAAGTGAGCAGATTCTACAACTTTGGGACTTTTATCTCCTGTAAACTGTTGAGCAGTGTCTTAAATCACTAGAATAGAAGAGAACACCTTCATTATCATTGTACGGTCAGTACAACGAAATTAAAATGCCACATCTGATAACACAGTGCTGCTTTAAAAAGAAACAGTCACAGAGCAGACAATCAGCACCATGCAATAACAAATAACAGCTTAAAACATAAAATAATTAAAGGGATATTGCACTGAAGTTGTAGGTAAAAGAAAAGTCATGTGTTAGCATTAACAGCTCTGATGGCCCAGGGAAAAAGGTGTTTTTAAGTCTGTTTGTTCTGCTTTTCAGCTTCTGTAGCGTTTCCCAGAGGGCAAGAGTGCAACAAGTTTATGGCCAGGGTGGGAACCGTCTGTGATTATGCTTTTGGCCTTGCTAAAAGAAGTGGCAAAAGTATGCTTAAATAAGAAAAAAAAAAATGATTTCAAGAGGCAAAAATGGGTGAAAAGGTGTGAAAAGTTGAGGCAAAGGTGGAAAAAATGGCATAAAGTGGCAAAAAAATGGATAAGGGGAAAAAAAGAGTTACAGGTGGCAAAAATGGTCAAAAAGCAGCTAAAACATGGTCAAAAATGAATGAAAAGGTACTAAAACAGGCAAAAGGCAGCTTAAATGGGCAAAAAGTGGCAAAAAGCAGGATAAAAGAGGCAAACTGGTGAAAAAGGGAATAAACTGGATAAAATGGGCAAAAACAAGTGGCAAAAAATGTGCTCAAAGCAGTAAAAATGAATTTAAAGGGGCAAAAAATTGCAAATAAGGGTAATGGAAATAAACAGAAAAAAAGGTTGGCAATTCAAGCCAGCTGTGTGGGTGTGGGAAACAAGCTGATTAATGGATAATTTCTGAGATCAAAGGTTTTTTTTAGTTTTTCTGGGGGAATAATTTTTCACATTTAGACATAAAGAGTCACATGAGGCTCCAGAGCCACGCGTTGAGTGTCACTGTTGTAGAGCGTCTGCTGGGCTTTGGAGTGCATGCATGCTCAGACCCCGTCTGTTTGAGATATCAAACAGAGCGTGTTTATTAGGAGCTTTGTCCTAGTATTCTGGAGCGAAGAGTGGACTCTACCCCAGTTTAACCGCTGCAGTATTCAACAGTCCGTCGTGCTCCGCGGTTGAAGGTTCTGACTGATGTTGCGTGCAGCTTATAGAGGAGTGATGGACAGTGAGATGAGAGCGAGACGTCAAAGCAGTGATTGAACCAAAGATAGAAAATAAACAGAAACACTACGAGCCTCTGTGTGAGTCTGTGTGCTTTCATGCTCTAAACCAGTGATACTCAACGTGTGGCTCTTTTGTCTTCATTTTAAATATCATTCCCCCAGAAAACCTTAAAAAGGGAAACTTTTTTACCCTTTTCACCATTTTTGCCACTTTCTGCCCATTAGAGCTACATTTTGTCATTAAATACCACTTTTTTCCTACTTTTCTGCTCATTTTGATACTTTTTTTGCAACTTTTTAACCTTTTTTGCCACATCTTTCAAATTTTTGCCCCTTTTCACCCCCCCTCAGTTTTAACCCATTTAAGCTACCTTTTACCATTGAATACCACTTGTTCCTCTTTTGCCTGTTTATTGCCCCTTTAATTTCATTTTTGCCCCTTTGCACCATTTTCCACCCATTTCAGCTACCTTTATCCACTAAATACCACTTTCCTATTTTTTGCCCATTTCAGTCACTTCTTACCCATTTTTGCTACATTCTGACCCCTTTTCACCCTATTTGTTGCTTTTTAACCATTTTTGCCACCTTTAACTTTTTGTTATTGCTACTTAAAGCTGTTTTTGCCACTTTTCACCACTTAGATTGTGACTCTTGCAAAGGTATTTTTCAACAGTTTGGCTCTTTGGTTGAGCAGGGTTGACACTGATCTAAATAAACACTATTCTCCTCACAGAGAGGTATCCAGCAGCAGCTTTGGATCATTTCACCGCTACGATTAGCTCACGATGCGAGGAGAGGGAGCAGTGATCTGAAGGGTTCATGAATCAGTTCTGTTTCCTCACTAGCTGAAACGCTAATGCTTTCAACGCTAACAGAGACGCTGCTGCTCTGCGTCTCTGACTGATCCCTTTTCACCTCTTTGAGAAACCTTGTGACAGTTCGATCCGATGGCATGAAATCTTGTCACACCCCGACTTGATAAAAACCGCCGTAAGAACAGATTCAGTGACGTCAGAGCGCCGTTTTAGCGAGTACTTACACAGGATGCCCTCGATGGCGTCGTGCTGGATGAACTTGATGTTGGACAGTTTGACTTCTGCTCCCGTTGAGTCCACAAACGAGTCTCCTTTGTTCTTCTTCTCTATCACCACCTCATCAGGAGGTCCGTACCCTGAAAACATGGCGGAGGAAATGAGCGTCTGAAATTTTCAGATGGCAGCGAGAAGCAGGCGTTGTGGTCTGAATTGACTGGGCGTGTGGTTCCACTGTTGCAGAGAGGACATCAGCTGCCTGCACAGCCTGTGTATGTGCTGGCATGGCTTTATGGAGGCCTAATGTAAAGCTGCAGTTCCTGTGCACACGTCAGGAGGAGATGCTGAATTTCCTGTCAGTAGTAGAGACGGATCATGTGTAGCTTTGATGGTGTTTACCTTCTATAGAGATGGAGTCAGGGATGAAGATGGTGCTGCTCACACTGTAGACCCCTGGCAGGACCAGGACCACATCGCCCTCGTGACTGGAGTCCACCGCTGATGCTGGATCTCTGTGGAACTGAAGAAAACACCAGCACCAGTGAGGGGACGGTCTCCTCCTCTACCTCACATCCTTTACATCACTGATCATCAACTGGTGGCCCGAGGGCCAAATCAGGCGCCCCAAAACTTTCTGTCCGGCCCCCAGACGATTATTAAATTCAGAAAAGAAGGAAAGGAAGACGTTCTGGTTTTAGGAGTGTCTTTTAGCTTCAAATGTCTGCAGCTGTTAAATCCATCAAAAAAAAGACTATTGAAATAGTTTTAGAATGATCTGATGTTGACCTGTTTTACAGAAATTTACTCATCATTCATAATTAGTAAATATATTTTTAAAATGGGTTAAGACTGGCAGAAATGTTGCAAAAATGGCCTGAGTAAGTGATGAAAAGGGGTTAGAGAGTGGCAAAATGGGTTGTGGAGAGACACAAAGGGGCAGAAATGTGCAGGAAAAGAGGTAAAAATGTGGCAAAAAATTGGTAAAAGAGGAAAGAAGGGGCAAAAAGTATAATAAATTAGTTATTTGTAAGAAAAATGGTGCAAAAAAGTAATGGAAAAAGGTTAAAAAGTGGCAAAAATGGATACATGAGTGGCACAATGGGGCAAAAATGTGCAGGCAAATTGGTCTAAAAGGGTTACAGAAAAGAAAAATGGATTTAAAGAGGCAAAAAGTTATCAAAAATGAGTTAAAAGTGGCAAAAATATTGCAAAAATAGCCTGGCAAAGTAGTGAAAAGGGGTTAAAGAGTGGGACACAGGAACAGTAACTGGCAGGAAAGTTGCAAAAATGGGTTAAAGAGGCAAAAATTGTTTTAAAAATAATTTGAGGTGCTGAAAATGTTGCAGAAACGGCCAAATAAAGTAATGAAAGGGGTTAAAAGTGTCAAAAATAAATTATCATTAGTGCTTAATCACAGCTGGGGAGGGCCAATTATTTGGGATTTTCAGGGGCCCGGACAGTTCTGTGGGCCGGTCTGTCTCTTGTGGCCTGCTGCATTATAGATAACAGGGATAGATCTCGCTGTAATACCTAAACATTTCCTGTGTTTTGAAAAGAAGTACAAATACTAATGCGATAATATTTTAATCAGACCAAAATATTTATTTAATTTTTGTGTATTTGAAAGTCCGGCCCCCAGAGTCTCTGTCGAGACTAAATCTGGCCCTTGTGCAAAAGTGGTTGATGACCCCTGCTTTACACTCAGAGTTACAGAGCTAAAAAGAGATTGTTTATGATGCTCCTGCACCCCCACCGCTCTCCTAAAACAGGACAGAGGGCTTCTAGAGAGGGTTCCCTGCCGGCTTAGCATAATCAGACTGCCCACATGGTTGACTCCCAGCCTTCCCTGGTCCAAATGTACGCACTAGTTCATGGCTGGCTGCTACATGTCCTTTTATTTGACTATTCAGAGCGAGCAGGCAGCCAGGGCTTTATCTCCTCTTCTTCGATTTCTAATTAAGTGATTACGGGGGTTTAGAGGAGGCAGGAGTCGGTTTGGTTTTATTGTTTTGATGATTTGGCGCCACCTGCTGCTCCCTGGTTGGACTCTTTTGTGTGTTATACCAAGTATCAAAGATATAACCATTTCCCACTGGCCGAAAAACCCGTTTAAACCCGCTAACAATCAGCTCCTGTCGGCAGTGGGAAAGGCTCTAATTGGCATTCAGACCTGGGTCAACTGACCCTGCAATGGACACAGGTTTTTATCGGCTCACCTCCGATCGGCTCCAGTGGGAACGTCACACCCGGGTGAACACTGGATGACTTTGGCGTGACATGCCTACGTTAATATTAATACAAGTAATATGTTTATTACTTGCCTGTTGTGATCTCATAGATCCTTTTCATTGTTGTTGTTGCACAGAAACTTTATTCTGTCTGCTGCGCATTCAAGCCTGAGGAGGCAGGAGTTTAAAGGCAGATGTTTTGCAGCACGGCAGTGCAGTTTAACGGCGCATATAAACACAAAAATGCCCATGTCATAATGAACATATATGTGGAGAATTTTTTCCCCCAAGGACAGATTTAGCTCATTCAGCCTGTTAAAATCTCATGGATTAGCTCATAAAGCGCCATGCGTCCTGTCTGTGCGCAGCTGGAAAGAGAGATCCTTTTCAAACGGCATAATCTATTGCCCTTTCATTGATTTATTTATTTATGGCATTATTTGCCTTTTGGAAATGATCACATGGATCCTCTTTTTTTGTTTGTTTGTTATTACACAGAACCTTCAGCCCGTCAGCTGCACAGTAAAGCCTGGTGCGCTGCTGCTGGCGGAGACAGGAGTAAAGGCAGAGGTTTCGCAGCACGGCAGCACCATTTAACGGCACATATAAACACAAAAAATGCTTTTCTGGCTCGCTCTTGTCATAATGAAGATATCTGCAGAAAGCTGTTATTTTTTTCGTGAACAAGTCAGGCTTCTGCAGCCTTGGATTTCTCTTGGTTTATCACATGAAGCGCAGCGCCTCCTGCGTACAAACGCAGCTGGAGAATGAGAGACTTTTCTTAAAGGTTGTTTCTATTTCCCTTTATCATATGTCTGCTCTGTGGAAATGACTATAAATTCTTTTTTTAGTTTTCACCCTTAAATCTCAGTCTAAAAACTGCCGTCCCCTCCATCAGCTGTTAAGCCGGATGACAGCTGATGGAGGAGAGAGGACTTCGGCAGGCTGAAGTTTCTGTTTTAAATCATTAAAAGATCGTTGTTTGCCTAATATTTCCAAGAAGCAGATAGATGTGAAAAATTGAAATAGAAACACTGTTTAGAAAAGGTTCTCCTAACTTTATTTGGCTGCACTCATAAGTAGGAAGCGCTGCACTTTACTGGATAATCCATGAGAAATTCTCCAACGTGATGACATCAGCTTGACGCACCAGAGGGGAAAAAACAGCCACGCAGCTCGCCTGCTGGCGATCAGACCCGAGTCTGCTGGCAATGGGAAAGGAGTCACTTGCCGATTGTTAGCGGGTTTACCCGTGTTTAAAAAACCCACTCTTACATGCTAATTTTAGTGGGAAAGTGGTATTACATGCTTGTTTTTCCCCTAACCTGTGAGTTTAAACAAGAATCCGTTTATCTGATCAGAGTTTCAGTGTCATGTTGTTCTCTAATCCCAGAGCCACGCTAGAATCTACATATCCTCTGACCTGAATCTGCGTGTCCTCAGATGCGCTCAGAGGCAGCAGTTTGTCGTTGAGGAGAGACTGAAGCTGGAGGCCGCTGCACGACGCCGTGACCACGTGGACCACCTTCACACCTGAATCCCTCAGACCGCGACTCTGAAAGCACTGCTGCCTGCTGTTTCCTCTGTAACCCAGCACGTACCTGAGAAGAGGAGGAGGGAGGATCCTTCATATAAAATTACCAAATATGGTCAAAAGAGCAGAAAGACACAAAGAGCAGAGCTACAGAGCGAGGCTGAGACGAGTGCATCAATAGAAGAATGAAGAAAATGAAGTTTGTGTGGCAGCGAGAAATGGGTTCTTGAGCCTCATGTGGCTCGTTTGTGACAACTTTGGCTCCTCAAGGGTTCAGTGTGTGAAAAGATTCAACGTGTGGCTCATTTGTGATGATTTGTGGCTCTTTTATGTCTTCATTTGAAACATTATTCCCTCAGAAGACCTTAAAAAGGAAAATTTTACCTCAAAAATTATCCATTGCAAGTCACATTAATCATTTTGTTTCCCACACTTACACAGTAGCTTTAACTGTCAACCTCTATTTCTTGTCTGTTATTTCCACTGCCCTTATTTGCAATTTTTAGCTACTTTAATTTCATTTTTACTGCTTTTAGCCCATTTTTGACACTTTAATCCTGCTTTTTGTGATTTATTTGCATTTTTTCTCGCCTTTTTGCTACTTTTCACCAATTCAAGCTGCCTTTTGCAATTAAATGCCACTACCCATTTTGCCACTCTATGATGCTCTCAACCTTTTTTCTGATTTTAGCCCATTTCAGTCCCTTTTCACTCATGTTTCTCCATGTTTTTTGCTACTTTTCACCCATTTTTGCCACCTGTAACTCATCTATTTTGCCAATTTTCAAACATTTTTGCCACTTTTCTCCCAGTGTTTGCAGCTTTAAGCCAATTTTTGCCTCTTCTTTTTGTCACTTTTCTCCCCTTATCAGGCGTGCATGCTGAAAACTGTTTGCTTAATATGATTGTTTTTACACCTGGTGGTCATTCCTAACTCTGGTGAAATTTGGAGAAGTTTTGACAGTATTTAAAAAATGAATACTGCCTAGTCCTAGTCCTGATGCCAGACCTGCAGGGACACAGGGGTTTAAATCTTCATCAGTCATCATCATTCATGCTGTTATTTAGCACCATGTCCTGCAGCCTCAGTCCCCCACCTCCATCTGAATTTTCATGTTTCAGAGTGTTGAAACCAGATCATGATGTGAGGATGCTGCAGGCACAGAGGTAAGGAGGATCTGATGATGGCGTGTCTCACCTGAGCAGGGGGTTCTCGATGATGTGCAGCTTGCGGCGCAGCGTCTCTAGCTGATCGTACAGCCTCAGTCCCTCCATCATGGACATGTTATCGAGCTCAGAGTCTGAGTCTGATCCCAGCTCGCTGCGTAGAGAGCTGAACTGCTGGAAGACCTGGGAGCAGGACTCTAGCAAGGACTGGTACTCTGACACCAGACCTGCAGGGACCCGGTCCTCCAGGATATCATAGTACCTGGGATTAGAAAGGAGTTAATAACAGAGCGAAGAGCGAAGAAGAAGAGGGACAGACCTTAATCCTGATCCACACTCACAGGCGCAGGCGAGGCTCCACGCAGCGCACAAAGTAGTCAAAGTCATCGTCTTCATCCTCCTCATCCCACTGCCTCCAGATGTGTTTGTAGAAGAACCTGCACACAGAGGAGGAAGAGCGTTACCTCACCTTACGCGGGTGAGGCCAGATTATGTTAAGACCTGCGGAGACTCACCTGAGGTGCTCCAGAGCCAGGGCCGTCTGGTCAAAGTCCCCAGAGGAGTCGTAGACCACGTGCAGCTCCTGCAGAGGGACTCTGTGCTGCGTGGCCTCCAGCAGAGCCATCATGGCGTCCTCGGAGAGCTCACAGCCACGTGTGTCACACTGCAGAGGAAGGGTGAGCCGAACACATGCCTTCAAGTCCTTCAGGTCCAAGTCCCGCACCTGCAAACACCAACAGGTCCTCAACACAGATGCTCACTGAGGACTTTCCTACAGAGGACCCTGCCAATTATGACCCTGTTCTAGACTCCTCTAGACTCAGGTCTCAGTCCTAGACTCCTCTAGACTCAGGTCTCTGTCCTAGACTCCAGACTCTGGTTTCAGTCCGAGATTCCTCTGGACTCCGGTCTCAGTCCTAGACTCCAGACTCTGGTCTCAGTCCTAGATTCCTCTGGACTTTGGTCTCAGTCCTAAACTCCTCTACACTCTGGGCTCAGTCCTGGACTCCTCTAGACTTTGGTCTCAGTCCTAGACTCCAGACTCTGGTCTCAGTCCTAGACTCCAGACTCTGGTCTCAGTCCTAGATTCCTCTGGACTCCGGTCTCAGTCCGAGACTCCAGACTCTGGTCTCAGTCCTAGATAATATTTCAGTGTGTATCAGACAAGCGTTTCAAACTTCCTCTCACCTCCACCAGAACATCAAAGACATCCGTGCACCACAGAGCCAGCCAATCACATGGCTCCAACACCTTCTCCAGGTAATCTGCAGTGAATGCCTTCACTTCAGAGGGCTTACAGTCTCCTGCACAGAAACATCATTGTTATCAACATTCTGATTGGTCTGTGTAAATGTGGGCGTGTCTACTGCACAGAAACATCATCATTGTTATCAACATTCTGATTGGTCTGTGTAAATGTGGGCGTGTCTCCTGCACAGAAACATCATCATTGTTATCAACATTCTGATTGGTCTGTGTAAATGTGGGCGTGTCTCCTGCACAGAAACATCATCATTGTTATCAACATTCTGATTGGTCTGTGTAAATGTGGGCGTGTCTCCTGCACAGAAACATCATCATTGTTATCAACATTCTGACTGGTCTGTGTAAATGTGGGCGTGTCTCCTGTACCCAGCATGTAGTCCTGGTAGGCCTTGAACCTCTCATAGAACAGCAGGTGACTCGTCTGAAAGGTGTCAGGAACGCTAGAGTTCACCCCTGATCGCCGCTCACACCTCTGCAGCTGAGTCCCGGCCCTCGCGCAATTAAAGTGGTCGGTGCCACTGTCCTCATCATCATCATCTTCATCATCACTGTCGCCTTCATCTTCCTCCTCATTCTGAAACAAAGCTGAGGCAGAAGTACAGGCACAACCTTAGAGGACTTTTGTTCCAGTGGAGATGGATTATCACAGTGTGTTCTTCTAACAGGCTAGACCAGTAAAACCAGTACAGAGGAGACTCTGACCAGTCTGACAGAGACCGTGTGGAAATCTAAATCAACACATCCCTAGTGACCAGATGCATTTAGACTGTTGTTAGCAGAGCCTCCTGTTTAAATCTTACTGCAGCACATCTTATAAACTAGCTGTCACATTATCTGCCTATGGGATAAACACATTTATTATTCAGCGCCTAAACCTGGAGCAGGAAGGGGCTTCATCTGGACTGGGACGAGCCACAACATGCTGGTTATGGTTTATGTGTAAAGAGAAAACAGATGAGGCTTATTTATGCAATCTACAGGTGCATCTAAAAATATAGAATATCATGTATAAATTCATTTTTTTCCTTTTATTTAATTAAAAAAGTGAAACTTGCACATATTCTAGAGTCATCTCATACAAAGTTAAATATTTCAAGATTTTTTTGTTTTCATTTTGATGATTACAGCTCACAAAAATCTAAAATCCACTTTCTCTGAATATTAGAATATTGTGGAAAAGTGCAATTTTCAAAGGTTTCCTGAGCCTTCATTCTCTCTCTGGTTCAGTTCACACAACCACAATCATGGAGAAGACTGCCGACCTGACAGATGTCCAGAGACGATCACTGGCATCCTTCACAAGGAGGGTAAGCCACAGAAGGTCAAAGGTCAGGCTGTTCTCAGAGGCTGGATCAGAGAAGATTCATGAAAGCTGACTGAAGGGAGAAGTGGTAAGAAAAGGAGACCAACCAGCAGGGGTGAGCTCAGCCTTCAGAGGATCGTCAAACTAAGCAGATTCAAGAACCAAGGGGAGCTTCACCAGGACTGGGCTGAGACTGGAGTCAGTGGATAAAGAGCCACCACACAGACGGGTCCAAGACATGGACTTCAAGTATCGAGCCAATCCTGAACCACAGATGTCATTAGAGTCTCACCAGGACTAAGGAGAAAAAGAACTGGACTGTTGTGGTCCCAGTAGTCTAAAGTCCTGGTTTCAGAAAAAAAAAAAACAAACAAACAAAAAAAAAAACAATCATGAATTTCACTTTGAAATCCAGGTCCCAGAGTCTGGGAGGTCCAGAGTCATTCAGGTCTTGAAGTCCAGTGTTCCCAGTCTCCACAGTCAGTGATGGTTTGGGGTCCATGTCATCTGCTGCTGTTGGTCCTCTGGTCTTTATCAAGTCCAGAGTCCACGCTGTCAGCCGTCTACCAGGAGCTTTCAGAGCCCTTCATGTAGAAGCTTTATGGAGATCCTGATTCCCTTTTCACCGCCCCACCTTGAAACCAGAACTATCAGAAACTGGTTTACTGACCCTGGTATTACTGGGTTTGATTCTGACCTGAGTCCCATAGAGGATCTCTGGAATCTGAGAGACACCAGACTCAACAATCTAGACCAGCTGACAGCTGCTATCAGAGAACCTGGGCTTCATAACCCCCCAGCAGGACCACGGACTGACTGGCTCCACGACACGAGAAGAGACCCAGAAATTCATGAAAAAGGAGGTCAGACCGAGCACTGAGCAGAAGTTACCAGAAGGTCAACATTTATCAAGCCTTTCTGGACTGATGTTTGTGATATTTCTAATATTTACATATAGTGGAGTTTTGATTTTCATGAGCTGTAAAATTACAACATAAAAGTCTTTAAGTATTTCACTTTGAATGAGACAAATCTAGAACATATGAAAGTTTCTCTTCTTGAATTAAATCACAGGATAAAAAAAGAACCTTTTCACGATATCATCATAGAAAATATCATTGTAATTTTCAAATGCACCAGTAGACAATGTGCAGGAAGTTGCCTGTAATTTTTGATGACAAATGACCTGATATCTGCTCTCTAGGATTTCTATTTTTGATGTTGTGGTATCCAACAAGTTCGGACAAGGTTTGATTTTCACAAGTTATATAAATACTTTTACATTTAATAGTGGGGATGCTGAGTAAGCGTCGGCCATTTTGTTTATCATTCTTCTTCCATGTCCGCTATCTCCTCCTTCATACTTTGTCGTATCGACACCATTTAAACTTTTAAAACATACAGTTTCTTCGCCATTCGACTGCTATGACTTTTCTAATTTCTAACTTTAATAATTTTTCAAATATTTAACTTTGTTTAACAATGTTAATTTCACAAATCTGCACTTTCTTCAACTCCTCATAACTTTGGCACTCCTTGGGCTATTTTCACTTTTCTGTCATACTCTTCAGCTTCTTGTGCTATTTTCAGTTATTTTTAAAAACTTTTTTATACTATTTATATTTTTTCAACTATTTTGCTTTTTAAATTCTATATTTTGAGCAATGATTTCACGTTCTTCACAAATCAGGTATTACACTCTTCAGCTTTTATGCTATTTTCCCACTATTTTCATGCTATTTTAAGCTATTTCTATGCTTTTTCAGCTACTGAATGCCATTTCAGCTTCTTTCAGGCTATTTTCAGCTAATTTTATGCTATTTTCAGCTTTTTTAGGCTACTTTCAACTATTTTTTATCCTTTTTTTAGCTACTTTCAAGCTATTTTATGCTATTTTCAGCTATTGTTGTACTTTTAGGCTATTTCCAGCAGTTCTTCCACAATTCAGCTTCCAGCAGCCCCATGCCATTTCAGCTTAAATTGCATTTTTGATCTAGTTTAAAAAATAAAATGCTAGTTCCATGTTTACCCCAGTTATCTCAAATAGAGTATCTTGTAGTCAATAAGCATATTTTATCAGTGATTCTTACTGTAGAGCATCTTTAATATAGGTTTAAATTAACAGAAACATATCGGTATAAATCATAAGGGTTCCAACTTTAGGCTCGTTTTAAACAGATTGATAAATCTGAAAAAATCAAATATGTCACCCAGCCTACAGCCCTGTTAGTGAGTTTAACAGTCAGGGCATTTTCTACCAGCCTTTCTTTACCATTAACAGCGACATTACTAAATTATTATCAGCCGGTTTGATGACGTTTTAACGTTTTCACAGGTGGAACAAAGTGCGTCACAAACACCAGGACAGACAGCCGCCTCTGTGGGCTAAGACTGTCAGTAAATACCTAGACACGACAGCAGAGAAGGACCAGTGCCATCATTTAAACCCTGAATATTAAGTTAATAAAGCTTTAATCAGACCTTTACTGATAACGGACGTGTTGTGTTCGGGAGACCGGTTCTTCTCCTCCAGTTCAACGTTCACGAACGACTCCAGATCCTCCACCACGATGTCCGCCATGATGTTTTCAGCGGCCTGCTTTCCTCCTGCCTCCTGCTCCATGAAGAATCAAAAATTAAGATTTCTACCTCGGAAAATTATGATGGAGAGAAATCTGCGGTTTGAAAAGCAGAAAAACAAACTGTCACACCCAACTACTTTCAAAATATTCCCGGTTTGGAAAGAAGCAGCCAATCAGAGACAAAAAGAAGCCGGAAGTCCCGCCTCTATCCCCGAAGCTCATATCAGCTAATAGCGAAAAGAGTACTAAGCATGCGCAGGGCAATCCTGTAGCTCCCTTTTATTTTAGCACTATATGTCTATGTTTTAGATACGTTATATATTCTGAATATATAACGTATTGTATATGTAATGAATAATACATTATATATACAATATATGTTTTTTGTTTTAGACCCAAGCTGTTTCTCAATATGCATACTTCAGCGTACGTAGACACCTCTTTGGCTGTGTTTGCCCGCTGCCGTCATACGGCAACGCGTCCGCCATATTGCCAGAGGCAAGACCGCCTCACAAGCATTCAAGTATACGAGGGAACATGGGATTTCCGGGACGCGTGAACGCGTGATTATGCAATTTTAAATAAATCAATACACAAATTAAAAACATTAATAATATAATGATTTGTGCATTAATATAGGCGGCCTAAGATGTTACATTTTACAGTTACGTAGATATTGGGGGGGCAGGAAAAGAGGTTATACTCTTAATTTACTCTATGGTGACAAGAATATTAAAGGGTATACAACATAAAAACTGTTTAGGCCACACAGATGCAGCACAGTATGGAAGTTTATGGTGATCAAAATTCAATGAAAGGTCTATATTGAAAATTAGAACACAGTAACAAAGTTGCTTTTTAATGTTCCAATAATGGATGTTTTTGTCACAAATAAATAAAATCAAAATTCAGTGCAACATGCAAATTTCGTAACACAATTGAATTGAAAAAGAAAAATACTTATATTTTGTTTTACAGAAAAAGTACTGCTAAATAGCTTTCATAACTCATACGGTTTTGCTATTTTGAAGGTCTGTTGTGTAGGACTAGATGTTGCTATCCCTCGTTGAATACTTGAGGCACCAATGAGACTCTGTGGGATGGTCAAATGAGTGATGGCATCCTTTGGGTTGTCAAGTGGGCGCCGTCCTTCTTGGGTGTTGGGTTCACTCCCTAGATGCCATCAGCTCACTTGAAGGCCCAGGCAGAGTCCTTTCTCTTCATCCAATGGCTCTGCTTTTCAGAACATGTGTGCGTTTTCTGACACAAAAATGAAAAGAACATTCAACTACTTAATTTTTCAATAAATTTCCATCATCAATTTGAATTTTTGTTTACATTTTTAAAATCTTTGATTTTTATAAAATGCTCTTTTGTTTAGCACTCACGATTTTGAATGAAAAGTCTAATTTTAAAACTTTAAAGGTAATGGCAGAAATACACGTTAATTTCCAAAATATTTGTGCATTTTTTGACTCATAAATGAAGTTAGAGAACAATCTTATCATTTGTATCTCATTCCATCTGTCGCTTATACATTTCCTCATCACAGCCCAAAAAAAGCTCTCTTTTGTTGAAAAATATTTATTTATTTATTTATCTATTTATTTATTTCATTTTATCTTATTTTATTGATACATGATACATAAGATACATAAGCTCTCTTTAAAAAAAAAAAAAAAAAAAAAAATATTTTATTTATTTATTTATTTATTTTTAATTATACATGCCCCAAAATAAAAGCTCTCTTAAAAAAAAAATTGATGTATTTATTTATTATTTTATTTATTTATTTTATTGATACATACCCCAAAATGAATGCTCTCTTTAAAAAAATCTTTATTTATGTATTTATTATTTTATTTATTTAATCATTTTATTGATACATGCCCCAAAATGAAAGCTCTCTTTAAAAAAATCTTTATTTATGTATTTATTATTTTATTTATTTAATCATTTTATTGATACATGCCCCAAAATGAAAGCTCTCTTTAAAAAAATCTTTATTTATGTATTTATTATTTTATTTATTTATTTTATTGATACATGCCCCAAAATGAAAGCTCTCTTTAAAAAAATCTTTATTTATGTATTTATTATTTTATTTATTTATTTTATTGATACATACCCCAAAATGAAAGCTCTCTTTAAAAAAATCTTTATTTATGTATTTATTATTTTATTTATTTAATCATTTTATTGATACATGCCCCAAAATGAAAGCTCTCTTTAAAAAAATCTTTATTTATGTATTTATTATTTTATTTATTTAATCATTTTATTGATACATGCCCCAAAATGAAAGCTCTCAGAAGTGACCTGAGGCAGCGGAGTGACGTCACAGCCAGTCCGGCTGTGCTTCACGTGGTGAACGGTAGGGGGCGGTGTGTATTTAAACCGTTGCCAGCACAGGGCAGTCTGTATGTGGCAGCCATGGCGGACCCACCTGTGTGAGAGCGCCTAACGAGCAGCTAAGAACTCGTTCACAAACAAGAACCGCAACTAAGCTGTCTTTCTCCGACTTGTTGGCACACGAGGAGCCGCTGATGAAGAGCAGCATGGATTTTGGGAGCCTTTGGCTGGAGAGTGACCCAGAGTTGGGCTGTTTTCTGTTGGACAGGTGGGTGCTAAATCCTGGCGGTTAGCTTGTGCTAGCTCGCTATGCTGTCGGCGTGTTCTCATTTAACTGCTAGTGTAGGAATAAAGCATGCACGTGCTCGCTTAGTCATCCATTAATACTGAAACCTCTTCGCTGGCATCCCTGATAGCCCCCTAGGTAAGCCGGGGCCTGGGTCTGAAGTCAGCCTGCTTTCAAGCAAGAAGGCCTGGTTCAAGTCTGGCCCTTGGATTTTAGCCACAGGCTTTTCCTTATTCTGTCTCCCCGTTTTACCTGTACGTCCGGTGCTTCATGGGCAGAATGCCCTGAACTAATTCAAAGATTAATCCGTTAATCCAGTGATACTCAACATGTGGCTCTTTTACGCCTTCATTTGAAATGTTATTGCCCCAGAAAACCTTTAGAAAAGGGAAAGTTTGGTCTCAGAAATTAATCACAATCATTATTTTCTTTCTTAGACTTATACAGAAGGCTTTAATTGCCAAACTTAATTGTCCCATTTGTACCATTTTGCCCCTTTTCACCAATGTAAGTTACTTTTGCCAATAAATACCACTTTTTTTGCCCATTTTTGCCCCTTTTCACCATGTTTTCACCATTTTTGCCCATTTAATCCACCTTTTGCCATTAAATACCACTTTTTTGCCCATTTCTTGCCACTTTTTGACACCTTTATCCTAATTTTGCCTCTCTTCAATATGTTTTCACCACTTTTTCCCCATTTAAGCTACCTTTTGCCATCAAATACCACTTGTTTCCTATGTCTTTGACCTATTTTGCCACTCTTGACTGCTTTATGTCCATTTTAGTCCCTTTTTTCTCATTTTTCTGGTCACTTCTTTGCCACTTTTGGACAATTTTTGCCACCTTTTACTTATTTTTATTGCAACTTCAAGCTGTTTTTGCCACTTTTCACCACTTAGATTGTGGCTCTTGCGAAGGTATTTTTCAACAGTGTGGCTCTTTGGTTGAGCAGCGTTGAGTAACACTGAGTTAATCCGTTAAAAACCTGACCTTTCATATCGGGCTGGGTTTGAGCTCTGAAAACGGTTCAGTCTCTCAGAATGACGAGCTGACAGTAGAAGCTGATTTAACCTTTACAGGCTGCTGCTGTTGAAGTTTTTGCACAATGTTCCTTTGTTACATTACTGAAGGTCTTGAACATGAAAACTAGAGATGAGCGGTGAAACAGTCGGTTGAACAAACTAGCTAACATTGTTTAAGAACACAGGCTTGATATTTCTGGCTAATATTTTAAACTGCAGTGAACCTCCCACCACTAGAGGGCGCGGTAGCTTCTGTGAATGGCCGCTGCCTTCCATAGACCCTATCTGCAGGCTGGCAGGCAGCAGTATCAGAACTGCAGATTCAGGACCAGAGAAATCGATTTTTCCCAACATTGCCACCCAGCAAAGTTGGTGAGCATTGCAATTCAACAAGTTACCGCAGTTTCAAAGCACGATATTAATCTGCAAAGAGGAAGGCTGGCAGAGCTAGCTGCTAATTTTAGCCATGCTTTACAGCAGGGGTCATCAAGTACATTTGCACAAGGGCCAGCTTTATTCTTGACAGTCTCTGGGGGCCAGACTTCCAAATGATAAAATTAAATCAATATTTTGTTCTGATTAACATTATCTTATTAGTATTTGTATTTTTTCGATACACAGGACATTTTTAGGCATTAACGGTGAGATGTATCCCAGTATGTAATGCTGCAGACCACAAAGAGACAGAAATGCCCACAGAATTGGCTGAGCTCCTGAAAATCCCAGAGAATGGGCCCTCAACAATTATGATTTAGCACCAATATGAACTCATGTTCAACACATTTCACTACTTCACTGCTTCATTCTGCCATTTCTGCAACATTTTGTGCCAAATTTAACCCACTTTTGCTATTTAATCACTCTTAAACCCACTTTCCTGTGGTTTCACTACTTTACCATTGGTTACTTTTGCACCATTTTGCCACTTATAACCCATTTTTGATACTTTTTGACCATTTTTGCCTCTTTAACCCAACTTAATGCTGTTCTTTAACTCCTTTAAACCACTTTTCGTGCCTGTCTTATCCCTCCTTTTTCCTTTTTTGCACCTTTTTGTCTGTTTTCGCCAGTTTTTATTACTTCTGTCACAATTTTTTGCCACTTTCCCCCCCATTTCCTTTAACACTAATGTTTTTCCACATTGTTACCTCTTCTCCCCACTTATTTTTGCAGGTTTTTGTCCCTTTGTTCCACTCCACAACTCATTTGGATCTCATCGCCCATTTTTGCCACTCTCTAACCCCTTTTCATCACTTTGTCTGGTCATTTTTGCCAGTTTTAACACATTTTTAAAATATTTACTAATAATGGCTGACAAGTGAATTTCTGTAAAACCAGATCAAATGTGAAGTCACTCTAAAACTATTTGAATATTCATTGCTTTTGGGGTGAATTTAACAGCTGCAGACGTTTAAAGCCAAAAGATATTCTTAAAACATCTTCTTTTCCTGCTTTTCTTAATTTTACGATCTTCTGGGGGCCAGACAGGAAGCTTTGGGGGGCCTGATTTGATGATCAGTGCTCTACAGAGTATGGCTGGATCTCAAACTCCTCCCTAAATCCTGAGCCCTCGTTGGCTAACTGACTGCACCTGGATGAAAGTGATTGAGTGAGTGAGGCTGCAAGAGCTTGAAGCGGTAGAAACAGGAATGGGAAAGCCCTGAGCCCTCATTGGCTTAGCAGGAGCACGCCTCAAAGTCTGGACATCAGGACTGGGCCGATATCTGGCTCACATCATACCCGCTAACACAATGACCCTGTAAGGAGTTTGCCTGTTTTCTCAGTGTTTTCTACTTTTTAGACTAGACGGTTAAATGCAGTTTAAATGTGCGTTTAGCCAAATGATGTAATGGAAGCCAGGGAACATCCTGAGTTAAAACTCTTTGTAAGACTGTCTTTATTGAAGGTAATCATTATTTTTGCTTCTGCAGGATGAACATCACCATGGCATGTCATCGTGAACCACTTCTGTCCTGTTGCAGAGACCTATCTGCATTCCAAGGTAAGAACAGGATAAATACCAATTTTCTACAAAGTTATGCAGACTTTTAATATATATTTTTGTGATTAGGGCAGATTTATAGCATGCAAATAAATAGATTTCTATATTTAAGGGCCTTTGGACCTCCTGCATGTTGCTGACGAGCATGGGTGTCTTGCAGCCAGTCAGACAAGGACCTGGACTGAGAGAGGGAGCAGGACTCGCCACAGCCTCACTAACACTGTGACAAATGAATGGGGGCAGAAATGTCCCCAAGTACCTGAACTTCAGGTAAGTACTGTTTATTTTAGTGATTGTTGTTGTTTGCAGATGGTATTGATGCAGGAGTCTAGTCTTTATATTGTATTTATTTATTTAAATGGAGGGCTGTTGATTTTCTGGTTAACAGCACTGTACCCTGTTGTTGCTTCTGCAGGATGGACGTCACCATGGCATGTCAAGGACATAGTGAACGATCTGTCATGTTGCAGAGAAGTGATGACCTATCTGCATTACGTGGTGCGTACTGGAAAACAGCAATTTTGTATCCATTACAGACAAAGTTATTTACAAACAGACGGTTTCAATTTTTGTATGGTTGGGGCAGATTTTTTTGCATGCAAATAAATAAATAAATTTCTATCTTTTAGGAGCTTTGGACCTCCACGTTGCTGTGATGAGCATGATTGCCTTGCAGTTGGACAAAGACCTGGGCTGAGAGAGGGAGCAGAATCTCTCTACTGTTGTGGTATGACCCAGACTAGGGCTGAACCATTTTAAAGAATAATCTAACTGCAATTTTTTCCTGCAATATTGCAATCGGAATTTAAAATGCGATTATTTAGGTTTTCTCAGTTTTTTCTGTTGTTCAACAAACATCAGCCAGAAGTCATTCTGTATTATAACAAGTACAATATTAAAGAAGTTAAACTAGGGCTACATTTAGAAAAAAAATATCTTACTGCCATTTTGGCTCACAGAGCAAATTTGATCTAAATTGTTTTATTGAAGGGGACGATCATTTCTCATATTTTTCTCATTTTGATGAAGAAAAATAAATGCATGAGCAGGAAAAGTAAGATTTTTGTAAAAGATAAAATCAAAAGCATACTTGAAGGTTTGAGTAACATATAAAGCAGTGATAATCAACACGTGGCTCATTTATGTCTTAATTATAAATATTATCCCCCCAGAAAACCTTAAAAAGGGAACTTTTTTCCTACTTTTTCACCCATTTTTTTCATTTTTCACCCATTTCAGCTACCTTTTGCCATTGAACACCACTTTTTTCCTACTTTTTTGCCCATTTTAGCCACTTTTATCCCATTTTTGCCTATTAGGGCTATCTTTTGCCATTTGATACCACTTCTCTACTTTTTTGCCCATTTTGACACTTTCTTTGATACTTTTTACCCATTTTTTGTCACTTTTATCCCATTTCTCTCTGCATTTTCACCCATCTAAGCTTCTTATTGTTGTTAAATACCACTTTTTTCCCTAGTTTTTCCCATTTTAGTCACTTTCCACTCATTTTTTTGCCATGGTTTTGCCAATTTTTTTCATTTTATGCCAACTATAACTAATTTTTTGTCACTTCTCACCCATTTTTGCTACTTTCTGACCCTTTCTCCACTTTTCATCCCCATTTTTGCCTCTTTTCACCCATTTTTGTTGCTTTTTGACCATTTTTGCCACCTTTAACCTTTTTTATTGCTACTTTAATCTGTTTTTGCTGCTTTTCACCACTTAGATTGTGGCTCTTAGAAAGGTATTTTTAACTATTTGGCTCTTTGGTTGAGTAACACTGGTATAAAGCATAAAAAGATTTCTACAAACTGGTATTTTGACACTTTTCAGGTTAAAGACATATTGCACTGTCTGCGATTTGAAAATTGCAGCATGCCATATTGTGATTTAATCTAATTTGTGATTAATTGCCCAGCCCTAACCCAGACTGACCCATACATTACTCCTGTATAAGTTGAAGACTGCTGATCTTCTGGTTAACAGCACTGTACCCTCTTGTTGCTTCTGCAGGATGGTCATCACTGTGGCATGTCAAGGACATAGTGAACCACTTTTGTCTTGTTGAAGAGAAGTGATGATCCATCTGAATTTCATGGTAAGAATAGAATGAATGGCAGTTTTCTGTCTATTACAGTGTTACTCAACCCTGCTCAAGTAAAGAGCCAAATTGTTGAAAAATACCTTTGCAAGAGCCGCAATCTGAGCGGTGAAAAGTGGCAAAAACAGCTTTAAGTAGCGATAACAATAAGTGAAAGGTGGCAAAAATAGGTGACAAAAGGTAAAAAATGGGGAGGAAAATTGGGAAAGGTGTCATAAAGTTGCAAAAATGGGTGAGAAGTGACAAAAAATGAGTATATGGCATCAAAGGTCCAAAAGTGGCAAAATACATGACAAAAAATGAGTAAAAAGTGACTTAAATGAGCATAAAGTGATCAAGAGTGGCAACAATGGCTGAAAAATAGGAAACAAGTAGTATTTATTGGCAAAAGGTTGTTGAAATGGGTGAAAAGTGGCAAAAGAGGCAAAAATGGGATAAAAGTGGCAAAAAGTGGTTAAAAATGGGCAAAAATAGAGGAAATAAGGGTATTTACTGGCAAAAGGTAGCTGAAATGGGTGAAAAGTGCCAAAAAAAGTTTCCTTTCTTTATGGTTTTATGGGTGAATAATACTTAGGATTAAGACATAAAAGAGCCACATGTGGCTCCAGAGCCACACGTTGAGCATCACTGATCTATTACATAAAAAGTTATGTAGATTTTGTTCTTTTTATTTTGTGTGTTCGGGAAGATTCATACAAAAGAGCATCTGAATTTAAAAAATGTACCTTTTCTTTATACTAGGAGGAAACAAAGGTTCCTTGTGCAGAAATCCTTTCCTCTGTTATAGTAAGAGAATAATGAATACGTTCTGTTGTGTTTTGCAGAGTTAAGACCATTGACACGGAGAGGGAGACTGCCCTTTTAAACCTCTGAACACACGAAGGAGGAAAAGCAACAACCTTGATAAGAAGTGACTTCCAAGGCGACCTTGACATGCATTCATGCTGTCCAGAGTTCCCTGCAGCGCTGCATTCCCTCATCGCAGTGAATTGTTTTGGGAATTATCCCTAAATGCTTTCCTGGAGGTCCAGAACCGGAGCCCTGAACTTCTCATGCCAGTGGGTCCTTCAACTCAGAAGAGGAAGAGACACCAAGGATGGCGGAGAGGCCTTTGTTCAAGCCGAGGAATGGAAAACATTCCCCTCCTCGTCCACATACAGGCACTGGACCACAGAACCAGTGATGGTAAGTGCTGGGACTGACTTTCACACTATATGTGTGCTCTGTTAGTGCACTAAGCTGTGACGTTGTCTGCTTGATAAATAGTGTAATCCTTGATGTGCCCCCACTCTCTTAAACTAAATGTAAATTATTCCCAATGTAAGCATGTTATGTCTGCAACTATGCAGCTGCTTACATCCCCCCTAAAGTTAACGTCTTAGCAAAGCTGATATTGTAAAACTTTCTTTTAAACATTGGTAAATCAGACCACACGGCTCTTCTCCTGCTACAAAGGTACAGATAGTGTCTTCATGAGCAGCCAAATATAACCTGCTGATTGAACTTTGGCTTTAACTATTTCATTAATCCGTTAAGCTCTGTCAGTGTTTTATTCATAATCCAGTAGAGGGCGCTGACTCCTTTCCTTATTTACCTTACAGCAGAGTGAACTACAGCCCAGAGCAGCTCGGCTGAGCATCACATCTTTTTTAAAGAACAGTTTTTTTTATAAATAAATTGTTAAATGAACAGTAACTCATGAGTTTCCTGATTCAATTCAACCCTCCTGTCTGAATCACGCCGTGCCTTGTGTCGGTCAAACTACCTGTTTATGCTGGTAGTCTAAAGTCAGGATAACCCAGGTTAAAAATGGCTAGCTGAAAACGTTTGTAGTGATACAGCGTCTCACAGTAATATTACACTCAGGCAGCTAGGTCAGTGTAATTTATGGTCATTTCCTGGTTGAAACCAGACTCAAACAAAAAACTCGAGTAACAAGAGTTTCTCCTGATTTTTGTTTGTTTTTTACATAAATGGAAAAAAAATGAAAATGGCTGTTTTCTTGTTTCATTTTGGGCACAAAGATGGAAAAACAGCCTTTCCCAACAGGTCTCATGATTTCCTTTCTCTCAAGTATTTTATTAAATGAAGAAAAGAAGAATAACAGAATTGAAAAAAAACATTGGACTCCTTCCTTAAAAGGTTTTCTGTTTTTGTGATCAAAATGAAAAGGAAAAAAAAAACAAGAAAATTGCTGGTTTTAAAATTATTATTTTGTTGGTTGGGTTATTCATCTTTTTATGTAAGGTATTTGCACTTGGTGTATTTCCTTGTTTAATTTTGTCCAATTTTTAAAATCCTTAATCCTATCTATTATTATTAATATAGGTATATATTTGGTCTGTCTTTAATTTTATTGTTAATGATGATAATAAAATTATTATTTTTTCTCTGCATATAACTCCCCATACTGATCATAACACTCTAATGTCACCAGTTCTCCATCTGGAAAATCCTTACTTTAGACCTCCAGTAGTCTGTATTGCTGTCTTAACAATGTGTTTCTTGTATATTTAATTTTTCATTTTTGCATAATTCATTTTTATTATATAATTTTATTATATTCTAATATTATGAATATATATTAACAAATATACATTTTTATTTTTTAAATTTATATATTTTTTTCTCCCATGTACCACATCAGTATCACTCGTCTGTCTTGTTATTTCTCACCAAAAAAAAGAGAGGAAAAAAAACTGACAACAGTTTCTGCCTATTTTTGAGTCTGGTTTCAACCAGGAAACTTATCGACATGACTTTATGGTTCAGAAAATGTGAATGCACGTTTAGAGCGGTGCATTTCTGGTCTACCTGTGACTTTTATGATGTCCTTATCTACTTGTGTATCACAGATAATGATAAACGAATCCTTTATAAATCCACACACCGACCACTTTATTAGACACATCTACGCCATGCAGTGCACACCAACATCAGCTCTACCATGAATTCTGTTTCAGTACGTTTGACTTGGTAATCTCAGTAAAGAAGGAATCGACTCTGTCAGAGTCAACATTTACAGAGTGTTCCCTTTGTTGAAAGAGGTGTTCCTAATATTTTGACCCTCTGATGCATGTGAGTGGTGTTGGCAAATATCACAAAATCATATTTTTTATTCCTTCATATCTGTATCGGCCCTAAAAATCCATGCTGGTCTAACCTTAATTTAGAGTTAACACAGAACATCAGAACGGTTTGGTTCTGCGTCGTATCTCCATACTGACTGAATAGTAAACCCTGTGGAGGTTCAGCTGTGAGACTGAGCCTGCTGAGAAAACTGGACTATGAGGGTCAGTTTGCATCCTCTGTGAAGGTTTAAACATCTTGTGTACAAATCAAGTTAGCCATGCATGGGCTCTCGTTACTGCTGACAGCTAGGACTTTAACACGCTGTTGTCTCTTTTTCATGATTGTGTGAAAATAAAACCATTAACAAACCTTGATTAATGTCGGTGTAAGACGGATGGCATTGAGAAGAGCCTTAACCTGTAGCAGCAGCTCTAGACGTGAAAAGTTGTCCCTGCAAAAAAACCAAATCAGTTGCTTGCAATAAGCTGTGCAGTTTATCTTTTTTTAGCAAAGAAGGTGAAGTTGGAAACTGTCAAACTACTGTTAAAACTTACTTAAATGTATGAAATTAAATGCTCAACATCTGCAGGTGTATTTGGGATTTTCTGATCCTCTTTTGTCTTTTTTTTAGCACTCTGCTGTTGTGTGATGGACTTCATGTGACGATGAAGAACCTTGATGCAATACCAGGTTAGTAGTTACATTGAACTTCAAGATATTGGTAATAAAACTGAAATGTTTTCTTTACTCTAAAATAATTTATTTATTTTCCCCTTATTAGGTTCTTTTGAAGAGGATGGAGTGGTGATTTATGATGATGACACGCTCAGATCAGTAAGCGTCCTCTGGATGTGTAGTCCTTCTTCGATAACACTACACTAAAAAAAAAAAAAAAAAACAAGACAAGGACGCTGCCTCCTGCATGAGTATCATGGAATGACTACCTGGACTAGGAGGGCATGGGTCCCTCTTTTTAAAAAGGCCAGACATCCACTCTGGTTTCCCAGCAGACTGTTGCAGTAACTGTGTGCACTTAGGACAAGTAGCGTTAAAAATGGCAGCAAAAACTGGGCATGCAGGCTTGTTCAGCCCTTTAACGCTTTTTTGCTTAACTCTTAAAATTTAAAGTTATGTCACAGGAATAAAACATCTGTGAGATATTAGAGGCCAGTAAGTTGGTAGCAAAGACAGAAAAATGCTTCATTTAAACATTCTCTCCTGTAGGCCACATAAATAAGAAAACTCAAGACATTTTCCAGTCCACATGTTCTTTGGTTCACAAAAGGCTCTCAGTCTTTACAAGGCAAGTTTTAATAACTAATACAGAGTACATGAAGTTAAGTCCTCTGTCTAATAACCTTAAAAATGTATTACTTTAATCAAAATAATAATGATAGAATAATAAAGATTTAATTTAATAATAAAAAAGATAAAACTGTGTAAATGAAATTTTATAACAATTGCAGAAGCTGCTGGTGAGATTGAAGTTGAAACTTGGGAGATGTGGCACCATCAGCAGGGCCCGTCCAGGCTGCCACAGGACAGCCGAGACTAAAAATTAGTGCTGCCTGTTGTGCCTTCGACCATATTCAGCTTGGAGGCCAGGGCTAAGCCTGTACCTCGCGCTGCCGTGTGACCGCGGCGATCACAGGAGGCGGCACACAGCCGAGGCTCCATCAGCTGCTTCCTGTCTTCTGTGTCCTCGGTCTGTTTCACAGCCTGGGCAGCTGCAACTGTAGACGCCGAGGTGGTCTGAGCCAGGGCGGAGAGTTCCTGGCATTATTTTTGTCATGTCCTGACCTGTGGAATGGTTCTCCACGGCACTGTCACAACCACAAGACACAAAGGTGTTGGATAATGTGATGTTTGGTTTCTGTGCTGGTCATTGAGTGGCCACAGTTAGGTGATCTACCAGCTACCTTTACAACCCACCTGAGTGAAAGGTTAACTTAGTGGTTGTGTAGTCAGGTGTTTAGCTGTCCACCTGTGGAAGGCTGACTTCCTGTGCACAGTGAAAGACATGTTTCAGACAGACTTGTGATCATCTGCTTCCTGGTTGGTCTTCATTTACATTCAGGGTTGGGGTGAGAGAAGCATCTGCACTGATGGTTAGCTGTCTGTCTGTGGGTTATCCTGGAGGGTCTTGTCACGCCCATGGTCCCTGTGCATGGTGCTTTACAGGGCCAGTGAGGCTTGAGGTGTAGAGTCTTGAGTCTGGGCGCACTGTGACTGCAGAGAACGCCTTGGTGTGCTGACAGCTCAGAATCCCGAAACCATATAATTGTGTACCTTTTACACAAACCCCTGAGCTCTCGGTGCATCATGGTTCTGTGGTTGCTGTATGCTGAGACGCAGGACTCTCCCTTAAGCCTCGCAGGCCTTGTGGACACCAGGCATGGGGATTTGGGTTTGACAAGACTCCTCAGGACAACCTGCAGACAGATGGCTGGCTGATTAGTGTGCATGGTTCTCTGATTCTGACCCTTGAATGTCAATGAGACTACCAGGCTGTGGTTGATCACATCTTTGCCAGAGATGGATCTTTTCACCGTGCACAGGAACTCACATTTTCACAGGTGGGATGTTTGTTTGTTGGGATCTTGTTTGATCCAGTGGTACAGGTGTAGTCAGCTGTTTCAGTCGTGTCACAGGTAAGGTGATAGGCTCTTTTCCCAGGGGCAGTAGCACAGGGTGTAGTGTTGGCGCATAAGTGCCTGACTGTTAGGGTAGCATCTTGTGCCCTTTGCATGCAGCATCTGTGGGTAGTGTCTGGTTGTCCTGCTGGCTCAGGGGTTTGTTAGGTACACCTTTATAAGGTTTCGGGATTCTGAGCCTGTGGGATGACCAGATGCCACCTGCACCTGCCGTTTTCAAAGCAGCAAGATGGTTAGATAAAGGCTTTACTGGCCTACAGCGTTCCTAGTCTAAGGTTTTGGGAGGAGAGGCATTTCTTGGCATGACATGCCTCTGCTCTTGGTTTGTCTGATGGTGAGTTGATGGTTGTGTGAAGTTTTTGGCTGCAGTATCATGAGGCGATGGATAGCCTGCAGGCTATGAACCTGAGGGTTTATATGTTGTTGGTTTCTGTGCTGTCAGAGTGGCCATAGCTAACACAGTATTCAACTATAGGGTAGTTCGCCATTGAAGCTGGTAGATCACCTGAGTGAAAAAATTAGCAGATAACTTAGTGGTTGTGTAGTCAGGTGTTTAGATGTATGCTTTAGACGCTCGGGTGAAGGCTGAAGCAGAGCTGTCCACCTGTGGAAGACTGACTTCCTGTGGCACAGTGAAAGACATGTTTCAGACAGACTTGTGATCATCTACTTCCTGGTTGGTCTTCATTTACATTCAGGGTTGGGGTGAGAGAAGCATCTGCACTGATGGTTAGCTGTCTGTCTGTGGGTTATCCTGGAGGGTCTTGTCACGCCCATGGTCCCTGTGCATGGTGCTTTACAGGGCCAGTGAGGCTTGAGGTGTAGAGTCTTGAGTCTGGGCGCACTGTGACTGCAGAGAACGCCTTGGTGTGCTGACAGCTCAGAATCCCGAAACCATATAATTGTGTACCTTTTACACAAACCCCTGAGCTCTCGGTGCATCATGGTTCTGTGGTTGCTGTATGCTGAGACGCAGGACTCTCCCTTAAGCCTCGCAGGCCTTGTGGACACCAGGCATGGGGATTTGGGTTTGACAAGACTCCTCAGGACAACCTGCAGACAGATGGCTGACTGATTAGTGTGCATGATTCTCTGATTCTGACTCTTGAATGTCAATGAGACTACCAGGCTGTGGTTGATCACATCTTTGCCAGAGATGGATCTTTTCACCTTGCACAGGAACTCACATTTTCACAGGTGGGATGTGCCTGTTCCCAGCTCCTTGTATGTCTTTTTGATTGCTAGTTTATTATGTGATCCACTGGGGCATGATGTCTGTCCAGTCATGTCACAGTTAGGTGATAGGGTGCTTCTGATAGACATGGTTTTAGCAATGATCATAGACTCAGGATTACTGCTGTGTATTAGCAGAGATGGCAGGTTGTTAGAGTAGCATCTTGTGCCCTTTGCATGCAGCATCTGTGGGTAGTGTCTGGTTGTCCTGCTGGCTCAGGGGTTTGTTAGGTACACCTTTATAAGGTTTCGGGATTCTGAGCCTGTGGGATGACCAGATGCCACCTGCACCTGCCGTTTTCAAAGCAGCAAGATGGTTAGATAAAGGCTTTACTGGCCTTGCAAGACAGTGTTGGTGTAGATTAAATTGTGTGACTTGTAGGTTTTGTAAGCATTACTGGATTTGAGTGAGGAAGTTTAGTTGAAACTGCAGACCCACAGTGCCTTTGTGTTTTTTTTGTCTGACAAGTCCACGGGTGATCATGTGATAGGTCTGGACTTGACGAATCTGAGGCCAGTACCTGTGTCCTGGTGAAGACCTCCTCAGGGTCTGTGCTCTGCACTGTTCAGGTTGTGTGATGGTCTGACAGCTTTCCATTACAGACATCACATTTACCACATTCCATTTCTGTTTAATTCCATCTCTGGCTGTTTCCTGGCATCTGGAAGCCACATTGATGCTGATATTTACCTCAGGCCTGAGTTGCCTTCTGTGATCGTTGAAGCGCTCCTCAGCAGCTCGACGTACAGGTGTAGCCCTGACCTCTCTGCTGAATGTGGTCAGAGGCTCTACAGGCAGCAACAATGGGGTCTCGGTCCTCCTGTTGCAGCCTGGACTGGACGATACTGGGTGCCACATCCACAACCTCCCCAGCAGCTTCTGCCGAGGAAGCTGGGGGCCTTCTACTAAAATGGCCCCCAGCTACCTCGGCAAGGGGGGCCAAGGAGGCCGGAGGGCCTTCTACTAAAATGGCCCCCAGCTTCCTTGATGGGGGGGAAGCTCTTGATCTAGGAAAGGTTGGCCTGAACCTCACAGCCTTCCATGTATTCAGAAATTTAGCCCCAGTTTCTTATATCAGCTGCCTTTAAAACATAATGCACTTTGAGTAAGGAAAGAGTGAATTCCTCCACATGGGATCACTTTCAGTGTGCACACAGTGAAACGCAGCATGTCTTGTTTGCTTGGCCTTGCATAGCAGTGTCATCTCACTGAATTATAAAGGAGTGCTAGCCCAGTGTGCTTCATTTCTGCTACTACTATATATCTCTATGTCTGCCTGAACAAATGTCTGAGGACTGCTCCTTGTTGGGAGAAGGTCCCACACCTGTACAGTATAGACTCCTGTCTTTAACAGTTAAGAACATTATCCCTGAAGTAGGGGCAAAACAGGATTTAATTACTAATTTTGTTAAAGATAAATCCAAACAAAAATGGGCCTAACAAGTTTTATTTTTATTAACTCTTAGTTCTGTCTTGTTTTATTTTTTTGTTTTTTGTTTTTTACTAGATTTTTAGTGTATTTTAGGGCAAAATTTAGATGAAATCACAGTCGGGCCCACTGCAGTTATCAGATTGCGAAAGGTGGAATTTTTATTCAACCTGAATGTGTCAAAACGCCGTTTTATGATGTTTACACAACATCATGCATAGGCCTAGGTATTAAGAACCTCACGATTAAATTCAATTTCGATTCTTTAGGTTGCGATTCGTTATCAGTTAAATTTGATATTGATTTAAATGCTTCAATGTCGATTCAGTAAGAAGTAGAAATACACAAATAACCTGTTGACAATTTTTTGAATAATTATTTTCATGCCCATGTGAACATATTTGATAGGTCACCTCACATTTTTTAGCAAAAAAACATCTGAAAATAAAAATTTGCACAATAACTTATTTGTGCATATGGAGTACAAAAGTAAAAAACATGGCAGTTCTGTATAAACACTGAAAAAGTAAAGTGCATGTAAACTTAATTAATATTTCTGTCCTCTTGGAAATTGTGATAAACCTCATATAACATGGTTATGGTTAGTTGTTTGGTTGAGTGTGGCCTCCGTCCATACAATGCAAATCCCACGCACAGCGACCCCCCCACTGGCCAGGAGGTGAATCGATATTGAATTGGGGGAGGAAATATTGCGATGCGTCGATTAATCGGTATTTTTACCCACCCCTAATCATGCAAGCATTTGTGTTTCAGTTGTTCTAGAGTCATTTGCAGACATCTGTTTGTACTGTTTATATAGATTTTGACCGTTTTGATCTTTCCCTTTAGTACACAAAATGTCAAATTTGCAGTACAAGTCAAAATAGATGTTTTAATTTGGTTATTTTTTTAAAGAATTTTTCAGCCCTAGTCTTATCTACCAGTATGGTTGTTAGAAAACACAATCATTTATTGCTCTTTTTTATAAACACACAAGATGACGGATTTTAAAATCCCATATTAAATGGCAATCTAAAAAACTCGCAATTGAATAACTTGGCAACGAACTAGGGCTGAAGGATGTGGGAAAATCTATTGTAATATATCCACTTTATCCCTAGTCCCCATGATTCTTTGCGTGAAATATGGACGCAACTTCGGTCCCTTCTATCTAAATGGGACTTTGCATTGAATACAAGATGTGAAACGTGATTATTAGAGCAATTTGGACATTAAAATATGTAACTTTTAACTGCTTCACCTCAAACGAGACAATATTACTATTTCTCCGCCCTCTACTAAAGAGTACAAAGTGACGACATTACCTCAGATAAACTAGGCAAGCATATTTAGCTAACTTTATTAGCTTCGTATCAGTACAGTAACAGACGATCACGTTTTGTTAACTGAGTTTGGACACCACCTTCAGATAACATTTCCAGTTTGTGGGGTTGCTGAAATCCTTATTCCACCACTGTTGATGCTAAATCACTTTAGTAAACCCTTGGAAGAGTTGCGTTTTGCTGTTATTGTTACTGTACGAGAAGTTCCACCCGCATTCACAACAGTAGACCCCCCAGGAATAATGTGGTATCCTCCTTATTTACTTACAGCTTACAAAAAAAACCAACGTGAACGTGTGATTACAAAAATGTATTAATATTTACAAATTCGCGGGTAATTCCTGTCAACAACTGTGGTTCGTAGTTAGCATCTATCGTTAGCTGCTGTATTAAAATACATGTATTTATGTACTTCCGCCTTAGCACCGGAAGTTTCGCCAATATTCTGATTTACAGTAGCGGCCCCAGGAATAAGGTCAATAGTTTATTCTACAGATAATCTAGAGTTTAACTATCTTGATCATTTTATTTTGTAACATCTACATTTTTCAATTTTAGTCCTACTGCCTTGTTTCCTTGTCACAATTTCATAATGGCATTTCCTCATTTAATGTTATCTTTTAATCTTTGATTTATTAATTTTTGTTGTTGAAGTTTTGAATTTGTCAGAAAAGATGTTTTATCACAACGAACTTTAACTGACAACTGGAGAATCTCTAGTCTCTGGATTATTTCTCAGTCTGTCTTGTAAAAGCTGGTATTGACCAATAACCCAGTGTAGTTAATAACTGTAATGGCTGCAGCTCTGTGGTGTCTCCTGTTGCCTGCTGACTGTGACAGCAGCAGAGATTGTTGGATTAAAAGTGTTGGCTGTACTTTGATAAATCTAACTTTAGTAAAATGATCTGATTCTGGTAGCTTTACCAGCAGCTAACAATTTTAATCCAACCATCTATTGGTCCATGCAGTTTTAACTTAACTATGCTTGCAGGAACAGTAGATATGAGATTACTTTAGGAAACATCTTTGGGATGCATGATGGTGGATTTTTGCCAATTTCTGTTATGCTGCTGTTTACAGATTGATTCTAGCTGATGGCAATATGGATACCAATATTTAAATGTTTTACAATCCTAACACTCCACTGATTTATTAGTTTATATGGCCAAAATTTAAAGTCAATATATGCTGATATTCACAGCCAAAATATGGTAACTAAAAAAGGTAAATACCAGCAGAAATCAAAATTTCTATCTGCTGATACTGATATCAGAATGATAATATCATGCATCCCAAGAAACCTCTACAGATCACTCAGAACAATTGGAAATATTTTTGCCAGTTTGTCCTTTTAAAGAATGTAACTGTGGTCTGAAAAAAGCTTTATGCTTTCACTTCATGACTTCTTGAGCAGCTCAGAAGTCGACAGACTCTCATTTTTGTCCTGTAACTGGTAGCAAACGCACTCTAATTCCAACGCGCTTATATTGGAACGGGTTATCTCCACAGTAACGGCAGCTCGTCTTTTTCCTCGTCTTTCCCATGTTGTCAGTGCTGAAGATTTCAGCACTTCTTTTTGGCCTGTTTAAGACCACATATCTCAACCTTAAGAATCAATATACTATTGTATTAATTTGTACAGTGTGCAATAATTGAGTGGTAGAATCTGCAGTCTTGAGGATGTGGTTTTCTCAATAACTAGTTTTAACCAAAAATGTTAAATAAAATCTAAAAACTGTTGAATGGTCAAAAATTGTTCAAGTTCATAGACTGCATTAAAACTTATTTGATTTTTGTTTTTCACTTTAAACTGCAACAATTGTTTTCTCCACATTTTTAAGGTTTCCTTCTGATGACTTGGAAAAAAAATAACGACTTAAAAATGTGTTTCCATGTTTGTCAAAAGTCTTGCTTATTGTGTGTTCCCTATGCCTCGTGTTTTGTTTTTGTTTAATAAATGTTGCTGAGAAAAGATGGTTTCTGTTTGATAATGTTGGTTAATTAAAGATTTTTATGCAGTTTTCTGGTTTTATTATTGACAGGTAGCCCTTACAGAAGCTTGTCCAGCGAGCCTAGGTTTAGGTGACTTTTTGAGCTCTTTAAAAATGAAACCCACATCAGTAAATCTTCCTTTGAATGAATTTTTTTAATCCATTTTCCATATTACCTTTTAATTTTAAAAGGAGCAGTTCCATTTAAATGATGAACTAGTTAACATAATTTTCTGGAAATTAAATGTTTTTCATGCCACATTGTGCAAAGTGAAGATGGAATTTAAAATGCTAATTTAATCATTTTGAGTAAAAAAATGCACATTGTTCCTTTTTATAA
>NC_054865.1:58242418-58289918 GCF_018320785.1 Cheilinus undulatus | reverse complement strand
AGTGTAATGACAAAAGGCCTAAGTGGTTGAAAACTGGGAGAAAAAATGGTGAAAAGGGGCAAAACTTGGGCTTGAAGTGTCAAAAAATGGGTAAAAAGTTGGAAATAGAGTGTCAAAATGGGCACAAACGTAGGAAAAAAGTGGTATTCAATGACAAAGGATAACCTAAATGGTTGAAAATTGGTTTAAAGGGGCAAAAAATGGGTAAAAGGTAGTTAGAAAAGTGTCAAAATGGGCCAGAAAGTAGGAAAAAGTAGTTTTTAGTGGTTAAAGTAGCTTAACTGGGTGAAAAGGGGCAAAAATTAAATAAAAGGGGCAAAAAGAAGTGGCTAAAATGGGCAAAAACTAGGAAAAAGTGATGTGTAATAACATAAGGTAGCCTAAATTGTTGAACATTGGTGAAAAGGGGCAAAAAAATGGGTAAAAAGTTGTCAAAAAAGTGTTAAAATGGGCCATAAAGTAGGAAAAAAGTGGTATTTACTGGCAAAAGGTAGCTTAAATGTGTGAAAAGGGACAAAAATTGAATGACAGTGGCAAAAAGAAGAGGCTAAAATGGGCAAAAACTAGGAGAAAGTGGTATTAAATGACAAAAGGTAGCTTAAATGGTTGAAACACTTGGAAAAATTGGTGAAAAGGGGCAAAAATTGGAATAGAAGTGTCAAAAATAGGTATAAAGTTGGAAATACAGTGTCAAAATGGGCACAAACGTAGGAAAAATGGTTGGTTATTTAATGACAAAAGGTAGCTTAAATGGTGAAAAAAGGTCAAAAAAGTTCCCTTTTTTAAGGTTTTCTGGGTGAATAATATTTAAAATGAAGACATGAAAGAGCCGTGTGTTATCACTGGTTTGGATTAAAAAAGTAGTTTTTTAATCAGGATTTTCATGTAATAGCTGCTAACTGTAATCATTCTTCTATGTTTACATAACTGAGATATATGACAGTAAATTATTCTATAACAGTCTTCAACACGGCAGGTGTCACGCCGTAAAAAGTTACCGTGTTAACTGCTGACTGTCGTCTAACCACAGATGTTGAAAACGGAAAGTGTGCCAATGAACGCTTATTTGTTGAGATATTATTTTGGGTACGTAGATATAAGATATTATTTTATTTTAAGTTAATCAAGCTTCACTGGCAGGGATGTTAGAAATAATATTGTCTGAGCATAGATTATTAATACGCTCTAATTCAATCATAACACTGCTTATTACGGTTAGTGCTACGTTCAGAGGCAACAAGGGAACGAGGAGAAAAAGAACAATCAAAGAAAGAGCCGGGAATGACGAGGGAGACCAGAAAAATCCAGATAAAAGTCAAAATTAAACACAAAAATAACTGAAAACAAGTTTCTTTTACAAATAAAGTCAGATGACACACACAAGCCCGTCTTATCACTGAATAAATGTCCATCCACTAATGGGAAAGTGCAATAAAAACATCTCATCCTTCCTCTGAAGTCAGAAGTAGGGCTTAATGATTTAGAAATAAAAAATAATTGCGGTTGTACTACACTGGACTGAAGCATCTGCTGCATGAAAATGTAATTTTTATGACGTGACTTTTTTTTTCTTCAAAATCTGCACTCAGCACTCAGAACTGACCAGATGAAGAAATGTAGTAATGATGGATGCAGTCTTACCCTACAGCTTTTCTGACAAAGGAAAATACTGCTGCTGTTTAAGAGAAGCTTTACTGCTCCACGCTGGAGGAGGTCTGGCTGTCAAAGAGCTCACATAGAGGATGAAGCTCATCAGAAGTCTAGGAAAATGATGCAAACGTTAAAATAAAAAATAAAGACTATTTTCAAACCCGTACGAAGTGCAGCGATGATTATAATAAAATGACTTTACTGAAAACATGCTGGGATGCCTCTGTGTCCTCATATGCTGTCTTGTCTATTAAATCTCAGACTGATCGCCCTCAGGGAGGCGGAGCCTGGAGAAAAACATCAGCCTGCAGAGATCTGATTGGTGGAGCTGTGGGTCCTCTGTGCTGAGCCAGCTCCTGAGAAGGTTAGCCGTTAAACTACAAACATTTTAACGTGTAAGCGTTGGTTTTTTTCACAGAGCATTTCTGAAACGCTGTCATCATCACACCCTGAGACGTCGATGCTGCGATGGCGTGATACCTAATGTTTAAAAATGTAATGTAAATGTAAACCTAACCCTGATGATTTAAAATATCCTTGTTCTGTCATTGAAAGAAGAAAAAGTTAAAATAATCAGATAAAAAGTCAGGAATGTGGGAAAAATACATTTCTGTTTTCATTTCATATTCTTGAGTTGCATCTCACATTTTTTTTTTTTGACTTTTTATTTCATATTTTGACCTTTTCAATTCACATTTTTGACTTTTTATCTTGTTTTTTTTACCTTTTTTGATCCTCAGTTTTAAAATTCTAAGTAATATTTTGACCTTTTAACTCACGATTTTATATTTTTCTCACATTTTGACCTTTTTAGGTCCTTACTTTGACTTGTATCTCATAATTTGGCCTTTTGCATCCTCAATTTTAAATCTTAAGTAAATTTATCTCATATTTTGACCTTTGAAAATTCATGACTTCAAACTTTTTCTCATGTTTTGACCCTTAAATCTCTGGATTTAAACTTTCTTTCTCATATTCTGACCTTTAAAAACATGATTTTGACTTTAAATACCTTTTGAGCAAATAAGTTTTAATTTTTATCTTAGATTTTGAACCTTTAACCATTTTTACTTTTTTAAAATCTCAAACCCATCCATCATCAGTGTCCCCCATAATTCATTGCTGGTGAAAATGAGGTTGACAGTTTCTGGTTAAATGTTGGCCTTGTTAGACCCTCAGGTTGGACCCAAATTCAGAATCCGGCCCCTGCTGTGACTGAGTTTGACATCCCTGAGGTAGAGGGGAGATTATAAGCTGATCCTCATTTGCACATTTCCATACAGTGAGGGATTTTGAAGGAACATTTACATGCACTTTAAGTCTGGCTGTATTTGGCAACTGAGCTCATGTATAAAACTCTTGCACATGAGGAGTTTATCCAGCAGGGGGAGCTGTGACACAACACTGTGGCTGTTTCCGTCATTGCTGTCCTGAGACTGATCCAGACCTTTAGAGCTCAGTAGTGCCCGCCCTTTTTTTCTGCGGTTCTGGTTCCAGCAGTAAAATTCAGTATTCAAGTCCCCCGTAGACATTTCACTAAATCCTGACTACACTCTGAAAGTATGAACCACTGAAAATGTAGAGAAAGGCAAAGATGCAAGACTGCAAATAATTATCTACCACAGGGGTTTTCAAAGTGCGTGAGAGTGAGCCCCCCCCAGGAAGAACTGATCCATCCAGTGGACCCCCACCCACAAAAAGGATTCAAATTGAAAAAAAATTAAACAACAACATTTCAAACATTTATGTCTAATCTTTAAACATTTTTATCATTAATATATTTTGGTTTGCAAATGTCCTTAAACATCTGCCTTTCCCTCTTATTCTGTTATAATGCTAATAAATACCTTTTTCATATTTTTTGGCCATTTTACAACTTCTTTTTGCCTCTTTTTCCCATTTTTTTCCCACTTTTATCCCATTTTTGCCCTTTTCACCTTTTTGCCCATCTAAGCTATCTTTCATCATTAATATCATTTTTTTTTCAAAATTTTTTGCTCATTTTTGCTACGTCTTTTTGCCACTTTTTTGCTCCATTTTTAAACATTTTTTTGCCACCTTTCGCCCATTTAAGCTACCATTGCCATTAAATACCACTTGTTTCCTTTTTTCCCAATTTTTGCCTCTTCTTTTTGCCATTTTTTCCCATTTTTGCCCTTTTTCACATTTTTTTTGCCACTTTTCATCCATTTAAGCTACCCATTGCCATTACATACCACTTGTTTCCTCTTTTTTGCCCATTTTTGCCACTCTTGACTGCTTTTTACCCGATTTAGTCACTTTCCACTGATTTTTTTTTGTCACTTCTCACCTATTTCTGCTACTTTCTGGCTGTGTTTCCACTTTTTCCCCATTTTTGCCCATTTTTTGCTGCTTTTTGACCATTTTTGCCACCTTTACCTTATTTTTATCGCTCTTCAAGCTGTTTTCGCCACTCTTCACCTCTTAGATCAGCAAAGGCATTTTTCAACAGTGTGTTTTTTTTGGTAGAGTAACACTGCTCTATAACATAGTCCCTATAGTAACTATAAGTTTATCCATTTAGCTCCTTTTACAGCAGAGGTTAGCAAAGCAAATCACCTTTTTTCAGGTTTATGGTTCCGCGCCTCCCCTGAAGCTCTGTGGCGCCCCCTAGGGGAGGCCCACCTCACACTTTGCAAACCACTGCTCTACTTATATTAAGGAACTACGTATCCCACAATCCATTGTGATTTCTTTATTCCATGTTCAGGACAGTTTCACGCTTTCAAACAGTTTATTTAGCCTTTTTCTACTTTATCTTTATTGTAGCGACGACATAAAAAATGATACTGTGATATATTGTGTTTTAGTATTTATGGCTTCTTTGTTTGTTCGTAGGCTTGGTGGACATTTCCATGGTTACCTGAGACCCAACCAATCAGAGCCATCGCTGTAACAATCTATTATTGTAGCATTTTGGCAGAAATCACAAATAAACTGTTTGATCTTTAAAGGAGATTGATGTTCTGTTCTTCTACAGGAGCATGTTTGATTGGTTCACACTCAGGTAGCTTTTGGTAAGACCTCCTTCACTTCACCCTCAACCTTTACAAGCCTTCCAGGGCTGGCTGCTGAGAAGCATCCCCACAGATCTAGGCAGATCTACACATGTGACATAATCCTTCATGTCTTCATGATGGATTTAACTGAACTCTGGGGGATGTTCAGAGACTTGGAGATGTTTCTGACTTTTCAGTAACCTTTTCTCTGAGTGTTCTTTTGCCTCTATGGTGTAATGGTAACCAGGAATACTGATGAACCAGTGAGTGGACCTTCCAGACACAGGTGTAATTATACTAGTCACAGTCACTTAAAAGGGGTGAATATTGATGCAGTCACTTCTTCTACTTTACAGATTTTTATTTAATTTACATTACTTTGTAGAAATCTGTCTTCATGTTGATATTATGGAGGATTTTCTTTGTATTTTTTGTGAAAAAAGCTAAATTATATTTACTATGATTGGTTTATACGCTGCCTTCAAAAGAGTTTTGACCTAAGATGTTTTACCATTTTATTGATGTTATAAACCAATCTCAGGGGGCACAACACGGCAGGTAGAACCGCAATCATTCGTCTTATCAGAAGTCATAAATGAAATCAACCAGATCAAATGTCAGTATCACGAAGCTGAATTCCTGTTTTTCTCTCTGCTGCAGAGATGTGTGACCTGGAAAAAGGCGACCTGGTAGAAGATGAAGACGAACTGTCGGTCAGCGATGATTCTGAGCCTGAGGAGAGACCCATGCTGGCGCCGTTTGACCCTGACCTGGACCACAGTGATGATGATGATGATGATGAAGAGGTCCGCGCTCCGGCTGGATGCAGTGAGAAGTCTCAGTTCAGCCTGAAGGGGGGCGGCTCGGCCTTTTCCCACCGCACCCACAGCATCTTTGACTGTCTGGACAGTCTGGCCAAGCCCTCCTCCTCTTCCTCCTCCTCCTCCTCCTCTCAGAACCAGCAGACTGACAGCGTTTTCGCTCGGCCTCAGGCTCCGCCCCCGAGCAGGAAGACCAGCCAGCCTCCACTCAGCCCCCCTAACCCTCCCAAGAAGAAGTGGACCCCGGATTACCTACTGCACCCGGAGCGCTGGACCCACTACAGCCTGGAGGACGTCAGCGAGACGAGCGACCACGGCAACGCCAGGGCCGCCCTCAACTTCCTGTCCGCTCTGAAGGAGGGGAAGCAGGAGGAGCAGAGCGGCGGTGACTCGCCCGTGTGTGACCTCCAGCAGAGGATGATTTATAACAAACCGAGCAGGCCGAGGAGAGAAGAAGCTACTGTGAGGAGCAGAGAGAAGGAGACGCGCCTCAGTCATCTCCAGGAGGAGGGGGAGGAGGAGGGCAGGGAGACACGGGAGGATGAAGGGAGGAGAAGAGAGGCAGAGGAGGAGCACGCCGAGGGTCGAACAGACGAGGAGAAACAGAGACTGGGAGAAAGAGAGCAGGAGGAGGAGAAGGAGGAGTCTGGTGCTGTTTTCACCTCCTTTAGGAAGATGAACTCTAAGAACTACAGGAGGAGCTCAGGGAGAGAGGAGGACTGAGGATTCAAAGCCTGCTGTGGGACAGATGAACTGGTTTAATAATCTGGATTCATTCTTCCATGTTTTATTGTCATTAAAGATCTTAAGAAAAACAACATGAACTGTTTTTTTGCAATAAGAGTAAAATAAAAATTGGGATTAGATAGTTTTTCCCGAACCGTTCAGCCTCAGTGTGATCGCTGGAGATGGACCAGGGGTGTCAAACTCAAGGCCTGGGGGCCAAATCCGGCCCGTGGTACAGTTGTCCCTGGCCCACCAGATTATGTCATATTTTATTAGAACTGACCCACATCAATTTGATTTATTTCATTTTTTTATGCTGTAGTACAGTGGTTCCCAACCTGGGGTCCAGGCACCCCTGGGGGGGGCGCCAAAGATTTCAGGGGGGGCGCGGGAGCCTGTCTATTCTGACCTTGTCAAAATTAGATGAATATATTTAAAAAGAAAATAATCATGATAACGCAATTTATGGAGTCATATTATGGTCGCCACTAAAGTTAAAAAAAAATTTAGAGGCTCTTTGAAAATTTGAAGGTAAAAAATAAATTCTTAGGATCACACTTTCAAAGTTAGAAATTCTGAGATTGTTTCCTTGTAAATTTCTGAGTTTTTAAGGTGTAAATTTACAAGAAATAAAAGGAAAATTTCAAGTTTATAAAGTCTGAAACTTTGATATTAGAAACTAACATTTTTTTTAAGTTTTAAAATCCGAAATTTAACATTGTAAAGGCAAAAATTTAAAATAAACCAAACTTAAAACATGGATTTTAACCTTTTTTTAGACTTTATAATCTTGGAAATACACATTTTTGGTTCACACGATTTAAGACTGTTTAAGTCCGCAGTTTTCAAAGTGTGTGGCAGGCCTCCCCTGGGGGGCGCCACAGAGCTTCAGGGCAGGCGCAGAACCATAAACGTGAAAAAAGGTGATTTGCTTTGCTAACCTCTGCTGTGCCTGGAGCAAAATGGATAAACGTATAGGTACTAAAGGGACTACGCTATAGAGCAGTGATATTCTACCAAAGAGCCACATAGATTCTGATATTTTTCAACTAAGAGATGAAAAGAGGCAAAAACAGCTTAGAGTAGCTAAAAAAATAAGGTAAAGGTGGCAAAAATGGTCAAAAAGCAGCAAAAAAAGGGGCAAAAATGGGAGAAAAGGTGGAAAAATGGTCAGAAAGTAGCAGAAATGGGTGAGAAGTGACTAAAAAGTGAGTGGAAAGTGACTAAAAAGGGCAAAAAGCAGTCAAGAGTGGCAAAAATAGGGAAAAAAAGAGGAAACAAGTGGTGTTTAATGGCAATGGGTAGCTTAAATGGATGAAAAATGGCAAAAAATTGTTTAAAAAAAGGGCAAAAAATGGAATAAAAGTGGCAAAACTTGGGAAAAAAGTGGCAAAGAGACGTAGCAAAACTGAGCCAAAAATGGAAAATAAGGGATATTTAATGATGAAAGGAAGCTTAAATGGGCAAAAAGGTGAACAAGGGCAAAAATGGCATAAAAGTGGAAAAAGTGGGGAAAAAGAAGCAAAAAGAAGTTGTAAAATGGCCAAAAAATAAGAAAAAGGGTATTTAACGGCATTATAACTGAATAAGAAGGAAAGGCAGATGTTTAAGGACATTTACAAACTAAAATATCCAAAATATATTCATGTTTAAAATGTTTAAAGATTAGACATAAATGTTTGAAATGTTGTTTAATTGTTTTTTGCAGTTTGAATCCTTTGTGTGGGTGGGGGTCCACCACATGGATCAGTTCTTAGGGGAGGCTCACTCTCACACACTTTGAAAAGCCCTGTATTAACTAAAATAGAAAACCTAAGTTTTTCTCTTTTTCTTCTTAATTTTCTGTTTTTAGTGTAGTCCTAATATGCTGCAGTAATACTGGCTAGTTTGTACTTAGAGCTTTTTCAAGAACAGTGTCTGTAGGTCGATTATGTTGGGATTTTGTCAGTGAAAACAATTAAAATTGGGGGAGGGGTGTCGCTTTTCTTAGGGGCCCCTACTCGTATCTAAGGAAAAAAAGGTTGGGAAGCACTGCTGTAGTATAAAGAGAGCCTTTCTATAATATTAACCCTTTTCTTATCTTAGTGTAATGTTAACGTGGATGTGCATACTGAGCTAAAACATTAGGAAAGTAATGTTAGACTTCAGAGCAGAGCCGTGATGACAAACGTTAGGATGAAAATAAAGAAGAAACCAAGACAATTTAAAGGGATAAATAATGAAACTATTGCAAAAACTGGCAACAAAAGGTTAAAAGTGCCAAAAAATGGCAAAGGAGTGGAAAAAAAGAGGTTAGAAGAGGAAATATGGGTTACAAAGACGATAAAAAGCAACAATGGCCAGATGAAGTAGAGGAGAAATGTTAAGAAGTGATATAATGGATATAAGGGCTGTTCTCTGGGTTTGTCAGGGTCCAGTCTATTCTCTGGGTTTGTCAGGGTCCGGTCTATTCTCTGGGTTTGTCAGGGTCCAGTCTGTTCTCTGGGTTTGTCAGGGTCCAGTCTGTTCTCTGGGTTTGTCCGGGTCCAGTCTGTTCTCTGGGTTTGTCAGGGTCCGTTCTAATCTCTGGGTTTGTCAGGGTCCGGTCTATTCTCTGGGTTTGTCCGGGTCTAGTCTGTTCTCTGGGTTTGTCCGGGTCCAGTCTGTTCTCTGGGTTTGTCAGGGTCCGGTCTATTCTCTGGGTTTGTCAGGGTCCGGTCTATTCTCTGGGTTTGTCAGGGTCCAGTCTGTTCTCTGGGTTTGTCGGGGTCCGTTCTAATCTCTGGGTTTGTCAGGGTCCGGTCTATTCTCTGGGTTTGTCAGGGTCCGGTCTGTTCTCTGGGTTTGTCAGGGTCCGGTCTATTCTCTGGGTTTGTCCGGGTCTAGTCTGTTCTCTGGGTTTGTCAGGGTCCGGTCTATTCTCGAGGTTTGTCAGGGTCTAGTCTGTTCTCTGGGTTTGTCCGGGTCCGGTCTATTCTCTGGGTTTGTCAGGGTCCGGTCTATTCTCTGGGTTTGTCAGGGTCCGGTCTATTCTCTGGGTTTGTCAGGGTCCGGTCTGTTCTCTGGGTTTGTCAGGGTCCAGTCTGTTCTCTGGGTTTGTCAGGGTCCGTTCTAATCTCTGGGTTTGTCAGGGTCCGGTCTGTTCTCTGGGTTTGTCAGGGTCCGGTCTGTTCTCTGGGTTTGTCAGGGTCCGTTCTAATCTCTGGGTTTGTCAGGGTCCGGTCTGTTCTCTGGGTTTGTCGGGGTCCGGTCTATTCTCTGGGTTTGTCGGGGTCCGGTCTTTTCTCTGGGTTTGTCGGGGTCCGGTCTATTCTCTGGGTTTGTCAGGGTCCGGTCTATTCTCTGGGTTTGTCAGGGTCCGGTCTATTCTCTGGGTTTGTCAGGGTCCGGTCTTTTCTCTGGGTTTGTCAGGGTCCGGTCTTTTCTCTGGGTTTGTCAGGGTCCGGTCTATTCTCTGGGTTTGTCAGGGTCCGGTCTATTCTCTGGGTTTGTCAGGGTCCGGTCTTTTCTCTGGGTTTGTCAGGGTCCGGTCTGTTCTCTGGGTTTGTCAGGGTCCGGTCTATTCTCTGGGTTTGTCAGGGTCCGGTCTTTTCTCTGGGTTTGTCAGGGTCCGGTCTGTTCTCTGGGTTTGTCAGGGTCCGGTCTATTCTCTGGGTTTGTCCGGGTCTAGTCTGTTCTCTGGGTTTGTCAGGGTCCGGTCTATTCTCGAGGTTTGTCAGGGTCTAGTCTGTTCTCTGGGTTTGTCCGGGTCCGGTCTATTCTCTGGGTTTGTCAGGGTCCGGTCTATTCTCTGGGTTTGTCAGGGTCCAGTCTGTTCTCTGGGTTTGTCAGGGTCCAGTCTGTTCTCTGGGTTTGTCAGGGTCCGTTCTAATCTCTGGGTTTGTCGGGGTCCGGTCTGTTCTCTGGGTTTGTCGGGGTCCGGTCTATTCTCTGGGTTTGTCGGGGTCCGGTCTTTTCTCTGGGTTTGTCGGGGTCCGGTCTATTCTCTGGGTTTGTCAGGGTCCGGTCTATTCTCTGGGTTTGTCAGGGTCCGGTCTATTCTCTGGGTTTGTCAGGGTCCGGTCTATTCTCTGGGTTTGTCAGGGTCCGGTCTTTTCTCTGGGTTTGTCAGGGTCCGGTCTTTTCTCTGGGTTTGTCAGGGTCCGGTCTATTCTCTGGGTTTGTCAGGGTCCGGTCTTTTCTCTGGGTTTGTCAGGGTCCGGTCTTTTCTCTGGGTTTGTCAGGGTCCGGTCTATTCTCTGGGTTTGTCAGGGTCCGGTCTATTCTCTGGGTTTGTCAGGGTCCGGTCTATTCTCTGGGTTTGTGGGTCTATTCTCTGGGTTTGTCAGGGTCCGGTCTATTCTCTGGGTTTGTCAGGGTCCGGTCTATTCTCTGGGTTTGTCAGGGTCCGGTCTTTTCTCTGGGTTTGTCAGGGTCCGGTCTGTTCTCTGGGTTTGTCAGGGTCCGGTCTATTCTCTGGACAAAGAAAGAAAGTGAAACAGAGAGCAGGAGTATGAGCTCTGAGCTCTGCCTGCAGACAGACGTGGAATCTGGACGATCCCTGGGCTTTACAGGGTTAATGATGATGAAAGTCTGGTAACTGTACTGAACGTAGAAGAGAAGTCCAGTTTGAATCCCTGTAAGTAAACTGGGCTGAGGGGACAGACTGGGGAAAGTGGAGCAGCAGCTCTGACACCATCAGGCTCACACTGAGCTGCACCCAGAGTCTCTATAGCAACAGTTTGTGGAGTGTTTGTGAGTGTTTCAAGCTCCCGCAGGATCGGGGGGGCGGTACGAGCTATAAACTGGTGTGTGTGTGTGTGTGTGTGTGTGTGTGTAGTGTTGGCTGCAGACGCCTGTGTGACCTAATGCACATCTGTGAGTGTTGGACAGACGCATGAAGAGTCTTTAGAGGAAAGTTCCTCTTCTGTCTCTGAGTGTTTGGGAGCTGGTTCTTGTTTCTGACTTAAAGTAAACAAACAAACAAACAAACAGCCCCCCGCTGCTCTGTTGGCTCAGTGATCAGGCCGGTGTAAACCTCCAGCTGCTGCTCTTGTTCTCTTATTTCTTATTCATAACCTGCAGAACAGAAACCAGATCCTCCTCCTCCTCCTTCAGCCTCATCGTCAGACTGCAGCCCACAGTCTGTTTATCATGAAGTCTCATTAACAGATTCTCTTTATGTAACTTGTGTCATCTGTGTTGTGTTGTGAGACATAAATGACCAATCAGGAGACAGTACATGGTTTCTGGTTCTGTTCTATCGGCCGCTGTAGTGACAGACAGAAACCACGAGACAGTCCGGCCACTAATCCTCTATAGCAGTGATACTCAGCGTGTGGCTCTGCAGCCACGTGTGGCGACTTTGTGATGACTTGTGGCTCTTCTGTGTCTTCATTAGTGGGGATGCTGAGCGTCCACACTATTGATACTCGCCACGGCCATTTTGTTTCTTCTTCTTCTTCTGTGCTGGCTATCTCCTCCTTCATACTTTGTCGTATGAACACCGTTTAAACTTTAAAGAATTCAGTTTTTTCGTCATTCAACTGCTATGACTTTTCTCATTTCTAACTTAAATAATTTTTTAAAATATGGCTATTTTCATGCTATTTTCTCTTTCTATGCTTTTTCAGCCATTGAATGCAATTTTCAGCTACTTTTAGGCTATTTCCAGCTATTTTCAGCTGTTCTAAGGCTACTTTCAGCTATTTTCAGCTTTTTTAAAGTCTATTTTCAGCCATTGAATGCTATTTTCAGCTTTTTTACGGCTATTTTCAGCTTTTTTAGGCTACTTTCAGCTACTTCTATCCTTTTTTTAGCTATTGAATACCATTTTATGCTATTTTAAAGCTATTTTCAGCTACTTTCAGGCTATTTCCAACTATTTTAATGCTGCTTCCAGCTATTCTAAGGCTACTTTCAGCTACTTTTATGCCATTTTATGCCATTTTTAAGCTATTTTCAGCTATTTTTGTGCTTCTGGCAATTTTCAGCAGTTCTTCCTCAATTCAGCTTTCAGCATCCCCACGTGACCAGCAGAGTAGGAGGAGCCAGGCTGGTGACCAGCATGAGTGGGAGGGGCCAGTCTGGTGACCAGCATGAGTGGGAGGAGCCAGGCTGGTGACCAGCATGAGGAGGAGGAGCCAGGCTGGTGACCAGCATGAGTGGGAGGGGCCAAGCTGGTGACCAGCATGAGTGGGAGGAGCCAAGCTGGTCACCAGCAGGAGGAGGAGGGGCCAAGCTGGTGACCAGCATGAGTGGGAGGAGCCAGGCTGGTCACCAGCAGGAGGAGGAGGGGCCAAGCTGGTAACCAGCATGAGTGGGAGGAGCCAGGCTGGTGACCAGCAGGAGGAGGAGGGACCAGGCTGGTGACCAGCATGAGTGGGAGGAGCCAAGCTGGTGACCAGCATGAGGGGGAGGAGCCAAGCTGGTGACCAGCATGAGGGGGAGGAGCCAGGCTGTTGGGCTTTTTATGGTTCTTCAGTCATCCAATCCACCAAACAAGAGTGGATGGTAGAATCAGCTGTTTGGACCACCCCCCATCCTCAGCTCTGCTGCTCATCCCATAGATGCATGCTCCTTAGAGGTGAGGCTCCATTGGCTTTACTGCGGTTTAAGATTTGATGACAGGAGCATTGTTACAGCAAAGAAAGAATCCACCAAACACTCATTTACTTACCTTTACTTCTAAGTCCATAAAGAAGACACCAGCTCAGACTCGTCCAAACTTTATTCAGCAGAGTGGTCAGCACACACGATCACAAAAAGCAGAGTGCTTTTGTGTTTTGCCTTCAAAACAAAAGTCTACATTCACAGAAATAAAAGATATAGAAATTCCCACAGCCATAGTGTGCCCTGAAAAAACATGGCTCACAATATTTTTATATAATAATAATAATTTAACAACATATGGAGTTCTCCTCGTACACTCTCCTTTATATTTGTCTTTATTTTTTACCGAGGATGAGTTTATCAAAGAATCTAATCGATTAAATATCACTACAGTCAGTTTATGTTTTCAGTGAAGGAGCCAGCGAGCAGAGATCTGGACTAAACCAGTAACCAGAGAAGGAGGGCCTGACCAGGGATCGGTTATTTTCCTCGTAGTAAACACAGACGATCATTCAGACTCTCCTAAACAATAGAATATTCACAATACACATGCATACAGGATTATCAGCAATCCTCTGTTATGATATCATCTTACCCCGGCCCTGAGGAGAGTCACATGACCTCCGCTAGGTTAAGGAGGGGGGTCAGAAGGCTTCAATGAAAACCACATGGAGGGAGGAGAGAGCTGGGACTAAACAGAGAGAGGGAGGGGGAGAGAGAGAGAGAGAGAGAGAGAGAGAGAGAGCGAGAGAGAGGGAGGGAGAGAGAGAGAGAGAGAGAGCAAGAGACATGAGCCACAGAAACTTCTGACAACAACAGAGAGGCTGTGAGAAGCTTCTGAGCTTCCACAACTAAGACCAGGACCAGGACCAGGACCAGGGGTTACATTCATCCAGCACAGGGACCAGAGACACGGATCAGCCCGGTCTGTCATGTCAGAATCCATCAGGAGAAAAAGCTCCAGCAGACAGCTGCTGCAGAACCTGATCAGGTGAGAGACACGCTTCCTAAACACGAGAGGTTTGTTCTTCTGACCTCTGGGCTGCAGGATTAAATCAACAACCAGGAAACACTAGAGAGGTCTTCATAGCTCAGGTAACACATGTAGCACATGTAGCAAATGTAGCACAGTTAGCATATGTAGCATAGGTAGCACATGTAGCACAGGTAGCATATGTAACACAGGAGGCATAGCACACAGAGCATAGGTAGTATATGTAACACAGGTAGCATATGTAACACAGGTAGCACATGTAACACATGTAGCACATGTAGCAAATGTAGCACAGTTAGCATATGTAGCATAGGTAGCACATGTAGCACAGGTAGCATATGTAACACAGGAGGCATAGCACACGGAGCATAGGTAGTATATGTAACACAGGTAGCATATGTAACACAGGTAGCACAGGTAGCACATGTAACACATGTAGCACATGTAGCATATGCAGCACAGGAAGCCCATGTACTTCAGGTAGCATATGTAGCACAGGTAGTACATGTAGCAAATGTAACACAGGTAGCACATGTAGCATATGCAGCACAGGAAGCCCATGTAGTTCAGGTAGCACATGTAGCATATGTAGGACAGATAGAACATGTAGCACATGTAGAATATGTAGCACAGGAAGCCTATGTAGCACATGTAGAACATGTAGCACAGGTAGCCTATGTAGCACATGTAGCTCAGGTAGACTATGCTGCTCTTTAATAGCATTTGTGACTCTAATTTTTGCATCATTTTACCGTCTTCATATTTGGCAGAGCTGTTTTATTTACATTGGATATTTTCGTTTAGTCAGTCGTTGATATTTTGCATTCACAGTCTAAATTTAAATCTATTAAGAGCTTTAATGAAAGTGTAGATATGAAAAAACATAAAGAAGAAATCTTCCTAAAGCTTCTTTAATCCATACAGCTGTAAAAACAGTCCGCTTTATTAAACACATTAAAGTGTTGAGACCAGTTGAAAAAATGACATTTTGTACTGTTGGATCTTAAGAATGTTTTAAGAAGAATTCAAAATGCAGAAAGAAAAAAACAAGAATTAAAGAGAAACAGTCTGTTCATCAGCTGATCAGAAGTTTAAGACCACAGCTCTAAAAAACAGAAAAACCCTCAAAACAGAAATAAAAGTTTGAAAAAAGGCCTCAGTAATGAGGAGCTCCACCGTTCCTGCTGATCAGTTCAAAACTTGGTCTCAGCGTGCTTGATGAGAGTGTTTCCTGGAGGCTAGAGGGAACGTTGCTCCAAGTGAAGATGGCTTCATGAAGGGCATCCATGTCTGGAACTGATGTCCATTTTTGTAAACTTCCTTTGTCATCCATCCCCAAATGTTCTCAGTTGGATTTAGATGAGGGGAACAAAAAGGGTCCAAAAGAGTGAGGTCATTACCACACAGACGAGAAAATGCAGAAAAGGGTGGTGGAAGGTGTTTAAAATGGTAAAAGTGAGTGATGAATGGCAAAAATGTGTTAAAATTTGTGGGAAAAAATGATGAAAACTGGATAAAATTTGGCAAAGCTGGTGTAAAGTGGCAACTGTGGAATTTTATAAATATTCTTAGTTTTTTAGGGAATCTGGGGACCTCCTTTTAGTGTGCGCGACCTTAAAGGGGTCCTGACCCCAAGGTTGAGAACCACTGCTCTGAGATACATGACACGTCCTTTCCTCCTTTTGTCCTCCTACAGCCTGGTATCTCCATGAGTGAAGAGCTCATTTAGAAAGCGTTTTTGACCAGTCTGTCCTGGACTCGTCTCTGGAGATGTTTGCAGCTTATGAGAGCTCTGCAAACTCGTGTGATAATTTCCCCAGTCTGAGTGTCAGAGTAAGAGAATCTTATATTTTGTTCAGAAGGTAATTCAGACCTCTCTGCACCATCGGCTGAGCCTTACATGAATCTAACGATCACATCCCTTTGGTTCGGAGTTCCTTCTTTCTTATCCTGATGATTTCTGTCCACCTGGCGCCAACGCCGCCTCACAGTGCAGATGAACTGAGCTGTGAACGAGAGTTCACTGGCTCATGAGAGCTGCTGGAGGTGAGTTAGGCTGAGACTGATGTCGCTGCTATCAGTGGTGCAAACAGGATGAATGACTGAGCAGGATCATAGTTGGTTAGTCTGCAGGTTTGCTCCTTCATATTTCACCGCCTCTCTGCATGGGCGTACCGGGGGGAAAAAGGTACTGAGTACCCAGGCCCAAAGAAGAGAGGGGTCTTTAAGAAGCCTGCTATGAAAAAGTGTGATTTATTTATTTATTCTCAGTAATCAGTGTCATCATTCAATCAAAAGCAACTAAATGAATCAGTCAAAAAACTGAAATTAGTCTCAAATAGAGAAAGATAAAACACTGGGGGCTTCTGCTCCTCCCTCAAAAATGTTCAAAAGGTTTAGTCCAGCGCTGTGTAATGATGAAAGTAAATTTAATTTAAGCATAATAAAAATATTGGGAAATTATGGTTCAGAAACAGATTTAAACGCATAGATATTTATGAAAATGATGCAACAAAACCAGGCTAAAACTGAAAGGATAGAAATGATTAAAATGCGACTAAAACTAAAATTAAAAATGGCTGCCAAACTGAACACTGCTGGGGCCCGTTAATCCCTAGCTACGCCCCTGCCTCTGTGCTTCTGCACAGTTTTCCTTTCCAGGAGCTTCACTGGTGGAAGGATGTAAAAAAACCTGAGCCTGGTCTGAAACCAAAGACCACCTGAGGTTTTGGCGTCAGCGTGTAAACGTGACTGACAGGAGATTTCCTTTAAATGTGAGTCGATGTGGACGGAGAAAAGGCCATAAAGGTGTGAAAAGGGGGTCCCTGTTTCCTCACACTGGTTTAATCTGGAGGTCTGATCTTCACCATGAAGACCTGGTTCTTTCCTCCATGTTTGACCCTCAGAGCATCACCGTCTGTGGAGAGCATGACGTGGCGTCTGTGCTGTCGGCCATATTTACAGTTAGAGTAAATCACTGAAAGGACACCATGTAGGTAAACTCCTCCTCAAGCATTAGCCTCCCTAAACCTCTACTTTAGCTTCAAACCTGGATATTAAAGCTTGTTAGAGCTGGACAGACATTTATGTTTTATCCAGGCTGAATGAAGGCGTTTCCCTCTCTGGTTAGAGATCAGTGGCGGTTTAACTAAACACTTCCTTCAGTGCTGACTCCACCGTCACCCTACAGAGGAGGTAGATCCTAAAAACTCACCTTTTCAGTATCTGGAGCATCTACTGACCAATAAAAGCTCTTAAAGCTGCTGAGAAGTCTGAGAAGTCTGACCCTTGTCAGCATAAATAAACCCGTCCTCGTCTGGTTTACGGCTTCAGCACCTTTCTGAGGAGAATGATCATTTTTCTACCCACTAAATTGACCTCCTACAGCCTTGAATTTCTCAAGTTTTAGCTCAAATATCCCTAAATGTGCTAGAAAAACAAGAGCCTTTTCAAACAGGTATTTCTATTTCTCTTTTCCATATTCATCTGCCTCTTGGACAAGATTACAGCCATCCTTTTTAAAGGGGACATATTACGCACAAATCACTTTTTCATAACCTGACACGTCAGATGGATTAGTTTCACACATCCATCTGGTAAACCACCCATAGACGGTGTTTGGGAAAGGGCAGAGGCTTTGAAAAAAACTTGGAGGGTGATTGGATGAACGTTCTGTCTGTCACATCTTTAGGGGCCAATCAGAGCAACAAGACACCTGACGTAGCCGCTACCGAGGAGTAAACTCCATAGAGAACTGGTTCTCAACCTTTTCTCAGTCATGAACCCCTGTGACGTATTTTTTCAACCAAGTCCCCGCTAAACAGCGCGAAGCTTTTTGGCCAAAAAGAAAGACATTAACAGCGCTGTGACAGCTGCCTGGTTTATCAAACTTTGTAACTGATAAACAATTTTAAATTAAATGTTTTTTCAAACATTTTAAATGTTAAAAATGCATGACTAAACTCACGGCAAATCTGCCCATCTCTAAATGTGGGAATTCAAATGAATGTAGTGAAAACAGAGAGTGGCATAAAACCATTTAAACCCAGAAGCGTGCAAAACTCTGCTGGGCTGCAGCGGTCTCTCTGGAACTAAAACCTGTAAATAATTAACTAATTATTACAGAGACAGCTTAGTGCCCCTTTTTGAGATCATCATAAAGATCTCTTCTCAAACTGAAATCAGGAACTTAGTTATAGATCAGCATTTCTTCACAAAAATAAATCATGAACCTTTTTATGAATGGAGAGGTTGTGAATGCAGTGATTGACAGGCATGTTCCAGTGTGGGTCAAACCATCCTGCCATGGGGGAGACTCAGGGGGTTTTAGGGTGATTCAATCTAAGAGCATACAAAATATTAACTCCAGTTTATAAACTTAAGTCCTTACACTCCTTCGCAAATTTTTCGTGCAAATTATTCACACAAAATATTTATTGTTGAACCTGTAGCGAGTCAAAGCAAGCTTCCTCACCAGCAACATCATTTCACAGCGCGACATTGCTGCGGATATTTTTTTTTAAAGTTTCGCTCCGACGAGCGCACAAGGTGGTGGTGGTGCCGATTTTGAAGGCAGACAGAGGAACAAAAACGTCCTCCTCTCCATCACCACCTGATGCTCGTCCTCTCATATCTGTCTGTATCAGTGCTGGTGTTTTTGCCTCATGTAGCCTGGTAGAGAGGGAGACAGGCAGCCAGACATGTCCATGTGAACACAAATGCACTACTCACACAGCTGGAGCTGTTTCCAAACTAACAGGACTTCAGTGAAATATTTACCAACACAGTCTCCTCTGACCTCAGACATACGACTTATAAATGCTGCAGATAAACCAGCTAAATGGCTCCTCTGACCAGTCTGGAACACAAACAGGTGAGCCAATCTGTGCGCTGGAGGGGAGTTAACTCCTCCCACAGCGACCGTCAGCTGTGCCCTTATTACTCTTATTGATCACATTTGACACAGAATGGATGAAAAGTCAGTCCCTCCTCTTACAAACGTGGCTGGCAGTGAATGAAACCGTGAAACTAAACGGCACTGACCTCCTGGCTGCGTGTAAAAGTGCCGCGTTACGCACGGAGTGAAGGCCGGGGAGGGAGAAACCTCCTTTTATTTTCGGCTCCAATAAATATCACAGTTTATCAGAGGACAGAGAAAACACACCGCAGACGTTCGCAGCATGAATGTGGTTTTAGAATGTAGTAATATACTCGCAAAATCGTGTTGCTCCAAACGTGCAGAAAGGCGCTACTTTTCTGAAATAGCCGGATTATATTTTAAAATCTCACGTATCCCCATTTGAGAACCACTGCTGCCATAGAGAACTGCATAAATGAACCATGACTGTAGACATGTCAGCACACCACTTTTCTTGTTTTTGAAGAGAAAACAGCTCCCTGCTGTTCTTTGTTCTTCTTAACAAAGAAATGTCGTCAAGTTCTGGTAAAACTGGCGCTTTAGCAGCATCCACACTAATCTCTTCCTCTATAACTTGTTTATGTCACGACTCTGTCATGCCTGAAAGTACTGTCACATCAGGAGAGCCACATCCATTTCCTGAGAGGGGCGTGGTCAGGGGCGGAGTCAGACAGCTCAGTAACATTTAAAGCCACAGACACAGAAACAGCTAGTTCTGAGCAGGGCTGAAACAGAGGAGTTTAGAGACATGCAGAAATCCATGCTGGAGTGTTTTTACAGCATCAAACTTCACTGGCATGTTTTGGAGACCTCTGAGACCGATATAAACTTGTCTTAAAGGGTTAAATGTGTCCCCTTTAAGTTTTCACACTCAGCTCATGTCTCCTCCATCAGCTGAGCATTTAGGCATCTAGTGCAACCAGGAGAAGGAGCAATGACGGGGAAGTTTCCATTAAATATGTAGAAAAACATTTAAAAACATAAATGTTATAATTTCCAAAATTCATAGTAAGGCTGAATGTTTTTTGAAAATGATCTAACTGCGATTTTCCCCCAATATTGCAATTGCAAGTTGATATGCAATTATTCCTTAACTTTCTTTTATTCCTAAGGGATGAACAGTTCTTTAAAAGTTTCTAATTCTGATGGTTGTATATGAATTAATGCATTGAGGGGATTTTGTTATCCTTATGTTTAGTAAGAAAAAAGTACAAAAATGAAGGAGGTAGGTTTTTCTGTAGACTATTCTAAAAAAGGGCACCTGGATGATTGCATGAAATGTCATGCATAACATCTCTGCAAAAGAATAAAAGGTTAAAACTGGTATTTTGACACAAATGTCAGGATAAAGAAACACTGCACCTTTTGCGATTTGAAAATTGCAGCAGGCCATACTGCGATTTAATCTAATTTTAGATTAACTGCCCAGCCCTGATTCATAGCAAGATTTTATCAAATGAAACTAGAATTTAAAACCTTAGAAATGGGGAATGTAAATCTTGTTTTCAGACATTTATCTGCTTGTAACACCCTGCATCCTGCTGCTGCGACTTGCAGGCGACTGCATCAGATGGCGTGATTCCAGCTGAAACGGTTGTCACCAATGGCGTTCTAAAGCTCTGCATTGTGGATCTTTGGTGTTTGGAGGCGTTACGAGAGCATCAGAACAGCGGGTACGGAGCACAGACTGTGTGCATTCTGAATGCAGAGTGTAAATAACCCTGATATGGGTTTATAAACAGTCTTCTCTTAAGAAGGGATTCTGGATGAGCCAGTCTGCACTGAAGTGTGTTTCAGGATTACCACTTGGGCCTAAAATGAGACGAAAGGGGTTCAATAAAAGGTGTAAACAGGGTCAGAGTGAGGTCACTGACTCCTGTATGAATGTTGACGCACATCTAAGAACCAATCAGAGGAGCTTTCTAAAGCCCCATTTATGCTTAAAGCCTGGATGACCTCTAACCAACTCAAACTCAACAGCAATAAAACAGAGCTCATGGTGGTGGCCCCGAAAGCGCTGCTGCAGAAGGTTGGAGATCTCATGCTCCATGTGGACGGGACCTCCATCTGTCCGTCCTCCGAGGTCCGAAACCTGGGCGTCATCCTGGACTCCACCCTCTCCTTCCAGTCCCACATAAAGTCTGTCACCAAATCTGCCTTCTATCATCTCAAGAACATCTCCAGACTCCGACCATCACTCCCTGATTCTGTGGCTGAAACACTCATTCATGCTTTCATAACCTCCCGCCTGGACTACTGTAATGGAGTCCTGTCTGGAGTTCCCAGCAAAACCCTGGACAGGCTTCAGTACGTCCAAAACTCTGCAGCTAGAGTTCTCACCCGCACTAGACCCTGGCAACACATCACTCCGACCCTCATCCACCTCCACTGACTCCCTATCAAGTCCCGTATCAACTACAAAGTCCTCCTCCTCACATCCAAATCTCTCCATGCTCTGGCTCCCCAGTACCTTTCTGATCTCCTCCATCCATACACACCATCCCGCAACCTTCCATCTTCAGACACCGGCCTACTTTCCAAAACCAAACTCCGAACCTATGGAGGCAGAGCCTTCAGTGCTGCAGCTCCCACCCTCTGGAACACTCTTCCTGCAGACATCCGCAGCGCTCCATCTCTGGACATTTTCAAAAAACGTCTCAAGCACCACCTGTTCACCACAGCCTACAGTCTTCACTAAACCAGCCTCACACTCATCCTACCCTCACATAGTTTGTCCATGTCTATGAGTTCCTGTAAAGCGTCCTTGGGTTTCTTGAAAGGCGCTATATAAATTCAAGATATTATTATTATTATTATTATTATTATTATTAATGTTAAATACGGATACGGACGGAGCCTTCTGTGCATGCTTCACGTTCATTTCATCCGTATTTCTGCACGTTTCCATAAAGCTTACGGATACGGGCCAAACGGAGCAGTACCACCACAAACCGTGGGGGCAGTGTTGCTGTCACTACCTGATACGTAGCTCTAGTGAGACACAAAGAAGAAATAACAACGGCGGAACTTTTTGAGGGAAAGTTGTGCGAGTTGGTGAGAAACGCTGCCTCTGTTTTTGTCTTTTATGCAGAGGTACATTATCAATACCTCCTCCACAGTCGCCATGTTTGTTTTTGAGTTTGTTGTTGTCTTAAACTGTTGGTTCTGGGCTGCCCCCCCCCCCCCCCGTGGATGTATTGGTTAACATCCATGCCAACATAAAGGAGGCATGGAAGTATGTGAGCAGTGACGGTAACATCGTTTGAAAGGGACGTACACATTGTCGTACGTAAAGGGAGTATAAATGGGCCTTAAGGGTTAGAGCTGAGTGACGTCCGCTCTGATTGGCTTTCTTGCTAAACGACACAAGAGGCTAATTTCTGCTCTTGTTTTCAATGATTGCATCCCTCTGGAAACTTCTGTTCCTGACTGTCAGCGAGCGTCTCGCTTTGCAGAGCGACTGATGGAACAAACCGTGTGACTTCAGCGAACATGACCCCGAGCTCTGGGTTCAATGGCTTCTTTTATTGCAGCAACTTCCTTTACGACCATGACCTCATCTGGCTGAGTCCGACCCCCTTTAAGAAAATGCTGCTCCTCTGGCCTCCATTGCCTCATTGTGTAAATGGTGGAAAAAGTGATGTGTATCAGACACATTTCCTCATAACTGGGCTCACGTTAGTGCCTCTCAGCATGGCTGCCGATGTCTGAGCAGACTCTAGAGACACCTGAAGCTGCTGCGGGCCCGCTGAGCTCACGGCTTGAATTCATCCACTCAGAGATATCCTACGTTACCCATAATGCCTTTAAGAGAAAGCTAACAGCCTAATTGTCTTCAGCTGTGTTTTAGACTAGTTCTCTGTCATCTCTGAGGTATTTATGGAGCCCTCAAAGTCCAATATTCTTCATCTGCAGCTCCCTGCTCTGTCTCCATCTCTGAGTAAAGAATATTTCTCTTCTTTGTCTTTAAGGAGAAATAAAAAGGGTGGAGGGTGTTTTGGTTCCCATCCAGGATCAGGCCTGTGGTTCAGATCAGACACAATCCCAGACCAGGGTCAGGGAGAGACCAGGTTTGGTCTGGAACACTTCCTGTCCTTTTTGCACAGGTAATAATCAGTGAATACAAAATTTGTTGAAACTGGGATTTTACCTTAACCTTACAGAGAGACTGAACGTGAATTTAACCCTTTCAGGGTGGCTCTCTTTTGCCAATATTTTCAGTATTAATATTTCCAGGGAGTCCATCTGTCTCTGTTGGAGCAGCAGGCCGGCCTTCTCTGCAGGATTCTGGGCTGAAACGAGAGCAGATCTAAGGACAGACGAGCCTTTTTATCAGGATGTAGTTTAAAGCTTTATCACATTTACAGTAGTGACATACAAAACTATCATGGTCAGCATCACTGAACTTTTTACCCTAAACAAAACCAAAAAATCTCTTTAAGGTCAAAGTGAAAACAGATTTCTACAAAGTGATGTCATTAAAGGGATACTTCATCATTTTGGCAAATTCTTCCATCGCCATAATCCCTATAGTCTCAGTGATAGGTTCGTTACCTTCAGTTGTCGGTGTAAGCTGTTTTTAGATCGCTGCTGCTGAGTTCAGTCCTGCTGTGCCAACTCAATGTAAGCAGACGGTATTCCGGCTTTCCCTCATCAAACTCATCAAATACACAATCCAACAACTCCAAAACGCTCTCATGGACAAGCTTTGACCTGTACATTCACCACGCTATGAAATAATCATGGAACATTACGAGACGGAGATGTTTTAAAGCTAAATGCAAAGCTGGAACTACACTCCAGGCATGGCTGCTGCACTGTGTCCCTCCGCCCAGTGGTTTACTCAAGAAATAGTTCTGAGTATTTGCTTCATGCATCGTAATGTTACATAATTATACGTTATTATTCCTCAGCTCGATAGCGGCTACGTCACGTGTTTTGTTGCTCTGATTGGCCCGTAGAGATGTGACAGACAGAACTTTCACCCAATCATACTCTGAGTTTTTTTTAAAGCCTCTGACTTTTCTCAAACGTTTCCTGTTGAAGCTTTCCCAGATGGTCGTGTGAAACAAACCCATCAGGCGTGTCAGGTTATGAGCCCCCAGTGAAGGTGTAGAAACATCTCAGCTCACTGACTCAGCTGCAGGACTAACACTCAAAAACACAAATATATTGGAATTTCCCCTCGTGGGACTAATAAAGGAACATCTTATAGAAATCATCAGTCTTCTTCACGATGGTCCCCCTGGCTCGGTAGGTCATAGATATTCATCTCAATCTGTTTCAAATAAAACTCTCCAGGGAGCGTTTAAATAAAGATGATTCTTTAGTTCTGGGCTAAAGCACCAATCAGAGCTGTAAAAGACCTCCAGCTCCTTCCTGTGGATCTCCTCAGAGCAGAGACCATGAGATCCAGACCATCAGTCTCATCCCCCGTTGACCCATTTACCCCAAAAACTCTAACGGAGAAACTGAAAACGCTCCACACGTCACACTGATTTACAGCAAACCAACATGGCTCCCTCTACGTCTGTGCCAAGTATGATGTCATGTAGGTCACTTTCCCACATTATAATGGCGGCGGTGTGTTTGGCTCAGAGACGCTCATGGACAGAGTCCTCAGCATACAGAATGACATTTATATCAGACTCTAATAACTGGATTTGTTCTGGATTTTCTTTAGTGGTGAGTTCATGCAGACACGAGTTTGATGTCTTAATAACTCAGGAACATTCATCTGTGATTGGCTGTTGGTTTGATTCAAACAAACAGGACAGTTAACGGGAACATCCTGCTAGTTTATGTGTTTCTGAGTCTAAGCTCCACAGTGGGGAGGGTGTGTTTGTGCTGATGTCAGTGTCTGATGGTCTCAAAGCTCCATTCTGGTCTCATCAGACCAAAGAACTTTCTTCCTCTTGACCATGGAGTCTCCCACAGTCCTTCTGGTGAACTCTAGTCCAGATTGAATCTGAGTTTTCTTCAACAGTGTCTTTCTCTAAAGCTCTGACTGGTGAAGAACCCGGCCAACAGTTGTTGTCTGCAGAGTCTCTCCATCTCAGCTGCTGAAGCTTGGAACTCCTTCAGAGCAGTCATAGGGGTCTTGGTGTCCTCTCTCACTAGTCTCCTTCTTGCACGCCCACTCAGTGTGTGAGGACGGTCTGATCTAGGCAGATTTACACATGTGACATATTCCTTCATTTCTTCAGGATGGATTTACCTGAACTCTGGGGGATGTTCAGAGACTTGGAATCTTTTATTCTCTATCCATTTTTTAAATTTTCTCTGTGTTGCTTGGAGTGTTCCTTTGTCTTCATGGTGTAATGGTAGCCAGGAATAGAAATAAACCAGTGAGTGGACCTTCCAGACTCAGGTGTGTTTATACCACAGTCCCTCAGGTTTCACTTACTGAGACTACTAGCACCAGCTGGATCTTTAAAGGGAATATTTATGCAGTCACTGATTTTACACCACAGATTTTTTATTTAACTGACTTTTATTTTGTAGGAATGTGTGTTTGCTTTGACATTAGAAAGGATTTTTAAATATTTGTTTGTCTAAAAGCCAAAAAAAATCTCGACCATGATGTGACCAGTCCGTTATCTGTCTCTAACACCTCATTTAGCTCAAAGTCTTTGGTTGACATGGTCACGTTTTGAACTGTGACACCGGTGTTTGCTAGCTTTAGCATTAGCCTATTCAATACTATAAGCAGCGCTGTGACAATTTTCAGTTTCCTAAAACGATTAGCTGGAATCTAATACAGACATGTCTAGCTTTCTGAACTCTCCGTGTTCAAAACGTGCACAGACCATCAGCATCAGCGTGTCGATGATAAATGATTTTGAGACTAAAAAGACGTCAAAAATAAAAAGATTGTTACTTTAAACAGTTAAAATCCTGGATAAAATTCAAAGTTCTGAGCTCGAAATGTCAAAATATGAGATAATATCCAAAATCATAAGTTTTAAAAGTCAAAAGATAAGATAAAAAGGTAGAATTTTGAATCTAAGCCATCAATATTTGGGATTAAAAGCCAAAAGAAGACAAAATGATGAGTTAAAAATTTGAGATAAAGTTCAAAATCAAGAGTTTTAAAGGTCAAAATATAAAATAAAACTCTAAATCATTCATTTTAAATGTCAAGTTACGAGGAAAAAAATAAATTATGAGTTTTAAACTTCAAGATATGAGATAAAATTTTTAGATTTTAAATAAAAATGTCAATATTTGGGATTAAAGTCAGAGTTAAAGTTGAAAATGTCAAAATATGAAAAATAAGACAAAATAGTGAGTTGAAAAAGTGAGAGTACGAGAAAAAGTTCAAAATCATTAATTTTAAATGTCAAGTTATAAGAAAAAAAAATTAAATTATGAGTTTTAAAGTTTAATATATGAGATAAAATTTTTAGATTTTAAATAAAACAAGTCAATATTTGGGATTTAAGGTCAAAGTTAGGAGTTGAAAATGTCAAAATATGATAAATAAGAAAAAATAGTGAGTTAAAAAGGTGAAAATATGAAATAAAGTTCAAAATAAGGAGTTTCAAAGGTCAAAATATGGAATAAAACTCTAAATCATTCATAAAATGTCAAATTATGAGAAAAAAATTAAATTATAAGTTTCAATGTTCAATATATGAGATAAAATTTATAGATTTTGATTAAAAATGTCAGTATTTGGGATTAAAAGTCACAGTTAGGAGATGAAAATGTCAAAATATGATAAACAAGAAAAATCGAGTTAAAAAGGTGAAACTATGAAATAAAGTTCAAAATCATTCATTTTAAATGTCAAGTTATTAGAAAAAATTCAATTATGAGTTTTAAAGTTTCATATATGAGATCAAATCTTTAGATTTTAAATTTTACAAAGTCAATATTTGGGATTTAAAGTCAGAGTTAGAAGTTGAAAATGTCAAAATATGTCTTAAAATTAAAATTGTGAATCTAAATGGTCAAAATATGAGATAAAAGTCAAATTTATAATTTGAAAATGTCAAAGCCATAACTTTAAGTCATAATTGTGAGATGCAAAATTGAAAATATGAAAATATGAAAAGAGAACACAAACTTATTTTCCCACATTCCAGACTTTTTATCAAATTATTACAACTCTTTTCTCTTTCTAATTCTTGTGACTTAAAAATGAGGACAAAATATTTCAAATGTATTTTTCTGTTGTTTAATTCTGTACATATTCGACAAAGTCTGGAGATTACTGATGTCAAAATATCCCTTCAGAAAGTGCCATTAAAAGTTACTTCTTGTCAGGGCAACAGTTAAAAATCCAACTCATAGTAGCAACAGATCAGATCGAATACACAGTTATTCTCAGAAAATTTTCACAAGACAACTTACAAATGTTCTTATTCCAACCAACACCATTTTCAATGTTTAGTGTACACAGCGTTGTTTTTTTTTTACTTTTAAATATACTTCTAAGTACCATACTATGACAATTTGTGAATACACCTTTGATGACTAAAGCACAAGGCAAATTATTTCCAAGGTGTTGGAGGCCAACAGCCTGGATTTACAGTCAAAATGCATTCATAATGTAGTAAAATGACAATGCTTTTTCATTGGTTAATGGAGATGAAGTTAGCAACAAATCAATTAGTGATGAAAAGTAGTGCTGAAGTCTAAGGAAGCAGTTAAATGTTTTACAGTCATCTGAAGTTGTCCTAATGATTTACAGTCAACAGGCGATGCCAACAATCAATCAGAATAAGCTGAAGACGTTCTGATCATCCACTTACACTGACAATTGGTCCAAAGGGAAGGCAGGGAGGGGAAAATAACTCCACATAACACACGAGCGTGATGACTTTTGGGGGGGGGGCAGATTTGCAGACCTCATACAGGGGGCCAGTTCTAATACAAAAATCTCTCTCTGATTTGATCTGCTGGGCCGGGTATGACTGTACCACGGCCCAGATTTGGCCCCCAGGCCTTGAGTTTGACACCCCTGCTCTAAGTTCACCTAAAGTCATTACAGCCAGAGTCCTAACCAGGCCTGAAGCTGTAATTATCCTGTAAAACCAGTGACGTCTTTATTTGTACCCAATAACAGGAGGGTTCAAACATTCAGCCAATCACACGGCTGACTGGAGATTTCCAAAGGTCTCAGTATTCCAGACTTTCTCCAGAGCTCCTCGGTGAGATGGTGATCGGGCCAGGCAGGATTAGAGTCTCCCTCCTTCGTTCCTGGTTTCCCTCCGGAGATTTAAATGAAGTGAAGCAGCTCAGCAGCTGGCTCCAGCTCTGACAGATGTGCTGGGTCAATAAAAAGACGCATTGTTATCAAGGCCGGCCCTCTGGAAACCCAAAAGGACGGAGTGAGCTCTCTGTGAAACAGAGGACTGGTTATTTTTTCCAGTGAATCTGAATCCACTCACTGTACCTGAAAAATAGAACATGCATCAGCGTTGCCATGGAAACCTTCAGCTGTTGCTACAAACAAATAACAAACAGGAGCAGAGAGCTCGGCCCGTGTCTTCAGTTCTCCATCTATTTAGCATCTTCTCTGTGAATCGGCAGGGTTTATACGGCCCTCAGCCTCCATCTACCTTAGTGCATCCACCGTAATCATTCTCTCTGCAGTCATCCAATCAGCAGGTTCAACAGCAGACTCACTGTGTTCCTATTGGACCGTTCCAAACTGGTGACTCTGCCTCTCTGTGTGTCCAGAACATCACCAACAATTCAGAGAATCTGGAGAAATCTCTGAGAGCAAGGGATGAGGCTGACGGGACCCTCAGGGGCCCTCAGGGGCCACTGCGTTAAACGACAGTTAAAGCTGATCATGGAGAGAAGAAGCCATATGTGAACAGGATCCAGAAACACCGTGGTCCGTCTTCTCTGGACCAAAGCTCATTTAACATGGACTGAGGAAACATGGAAAACTGTTCTGTGGTCAGAGGAAACTACAGAACTGTGTCCTGTGGACTAAAGAGGATCTGGAGCATCCAGCTGGTTCTCCTGGCTCAGGTCTAAAGCCTGCATCTCTGATGGTATGGGTGCATTAGTGCCTATGGCGTGGGCAGCTCTAACATCTGGAGAGGAACTATCAATGCTGAGAGCAGAGAGAGCTTTTAGAGCACTGATACTCAGCGTGTGGCTCTTCTGTGATTATTTATGACATTTTGTGAAATTTGTGGTCTAGTTTTCAAACATTATTCCCCCAGAAAACCTTCACAAAGGGAAACTTCTGTGCCACTTTTCACCCGTTTAAGCTGCTTGTTGCCATCAAATACCACTTTTTTTCTAACTTTTTTGCCCATTTTGACACTTTTTGACAACTTTTTATGCATTTTTTGCCACTTCTATCCTTTTTTTTCCCTTTTCACCATTTTTCTACAGATTTTGACCCATTATAGCAACGTTTTGTCATTAAATACCACTTTTGTCCTAGTTTTTGCCCATTTTAGCCACTTCTTTTTGCCACTTTTATCTCATTTTTGCCCCTTTTCACCCATTATAGCTAACTTTTACCATTAAATACCACATGTTTCCTAGTTTTTCCCCGTTGTTGCCACTCTTGAATGCTTTTTTCCCATTTTAGTCACTTTTCACTCATTTTTTTCCCACATTGAGACCATTTTATGTCACCTTCAACTCATGTTTTGTCACTTCTCACCCATTTTTTGCTACTTTCTGACCCCTTTTCCACTTTTCCTTCCCATTCTCACCCCTTTTCACCCATTTTTGCTGCCTTTCACTTATTTTTACTGCTACTTCAAGCTGTTTTTGCCACTTTTCACTGCTTAGATTGTGGCTCTAGCAAAGGTTTTTTTCAACAATTTGGCTCTCTGGTTGAGCAGAGTTTTAGAGACACACCCAGACAACGTCTCTGTCAGGGACGGCCTCGATTATTTCAGCAAGACCATCACAACAGCATGGCTTCACAGGAGAAGAGTCCGAGTCCTGAACTGGTCTGACTCCTGTCCAGATCCTTCACCAATAGAAAACATTTGGAGCAAAGAAGACCCAGGACTGTTGAACAGAGACGATAATGGGACAACATTCCTCCCCCACAGACTGTTGTTAAAGAAGAGAGGATGCTACATGATGGTAAACATGGACCTGTCTCTACTTTTTTTAACGTGTTGCTGCCGTCAGATTCAGAATGAGCTATTATTTTCCTGAGATGGTGAAATGTCCCAGTTTAACCTCTGACCTGTTGTTTCTGTTTTAGTCTGAATCAGATCTGGCTGCTTTCAGCTCTGTGTAGCAGGAGTTGATGGTTAGAGGTGTGAGTGGTTCACAGACTGACCAACCATTGGACTCGCTGCTGTTGCAGAAACATTGAGCGCCCTGGTTCTAAATCCAGACTCCAGTGCTGAGCCGGACTGGCGAGCGTTCCTCCATCACCAAACACCGGAGCTCATCCTCTGAACGAGAACAGATCCCCTCAGCCTCGCTCCAACATCTGGTGGAAAAAGTGAAACCAGAGGAGTGGAAGCTGTTCGCAGCAGATTACTGCTCATGGTTTAGGAATGACATGTTTAACCATCACATGTGGCTGTAATGTAAAGGTGTCAACATGATGCTAGCCATGTAGATCACGTGGAGGCTTTCAGCCCCCGGGGTTCAGACATTTACGGGCAGCTGCCGTCCTAGCGGGGGGGCAGAGGACAGGAGGCTGCAGATATCTGTTATCTATAAATCCTGCCTGCCTTAGTGGCGTCCCAGTGTTTCTGGTGGTGCTGGAGAGGACTGAAAGCCTGCCGGTGTCCGTGTTTGCAGGGTGACGGCCCAGCGCAGCCAGGAGGATGCTGAGGAGGTGGAGCGGGAGCGCAGGAGGAGAGCCAGGGAGAGGCAGAGAGGAGAGGGGAGTGTCTCCTGGCCAGAACCCCCCCAGCAGAATGAAATCCCTCTCAACATAGAGTGAGTATGAGGAATTTTACTCTAAGCTGGTAAAGTCTGACACTAGTCTTCCTAAAGGAATGTTCCAGAAAAACAACAGGGACCAGCTGCATGTTTGTAAAGTGCTTGTTCTTATTCAGATGTATCAGGTAACTAAGTACGAATACTTTCTTACTTTACTTAAGTAGAAATTTTGGGTATCTATACTTTACTGGAGTAATTATTTATAGAGCGTTTTGGAGTTGTTGGATTGTGTATTTGATGAGTTTGATGAGGGAAAGCATAAATACCGTCTGCTAACATAGTGTTAGCTGTGCCGCTGGTATATCAGCCCCCCAGATCTAGAAACAGCTTACACCGTCAACTAAAGGAAACGAACCTGTTACTAAGACTATAGGGATTATGGCAATGGGCCAATTTGCCAAAATGTTGAAGTATCCCTTTAAGAAGTATTTGTGCTTAAATGTAAGTAAGTGTTTCAAAAAACGACCTAATGTAAGTTTTATACATGATGCTTTATGCGACATCGTGCCCTTTACCCCCCCTCCGGGGTCCCCGATCTCGACGCAGTTATTTTGGGGGTCACGGGCTGAAAAGTTTGGGAACCCCTGCTTTAAGGTCGCTTTTGCCCCTGGCCCATCCACAATCCCTCCAAGACTTAGCCCCCCCCCCCCCCCCACACCTTTCAGTAAATGTGTGCTGAAACAAGCCGCTCTCAGATTTTCCTCTCATGATGTCATGTGGGGAGTTAGCCCCGCCCCCAGGTTCGATTGGCCCTCCCTGCTTGGAAGAAAGTTCTGCCCTCCTCTCCTGATCTTCCTCTCAGCTGGTGGAAGCACATCCATTTCATGATAGGGGCGTGGTCAGGGGCGGAGTCAGACAGCTCAGTAACATTTAAAGCCACAGACACAGAAACAGCTGGTTCTGAGGGCTGAAACAGAGAGGTTTTTAGACATGCAGAAATATACCAGAGTTTTATTACAGCATCAAACTTCACAGACATGTTTTAGGACTTCTGAGACCGATACAAACTTGTCTTACAGGGTCAAATCTGGACCTTTAACTAAGTATTTCCACCTTCTGCCTATTGCTGCCTCTGTTGACCCATTATTGCCACTATTAACCGCTTTTCTCACTTTTTTACCGGGGGTGAATGATTTTGCAAAATCAACAAAAACAATTTTAAATGTGTACTCATTTCAGATGAGCTCATAGAAGTGGGCGGGACTTCTGAATGTTTCTTAACTTCCATCAGTAATGCATTGGTGTTCTGTGGTAACTGGCAGTGGTTGTCTGAAGTGTTCCTGAGTCCACATCGTAGTATCCATCACAGAATGATGGTGGTTTTTAACGCAGGGCCACCTGAGGGGTCGAAGGTCATGGGAATTCAGTGTTGGTTTTCAGCCTTAGGTGCAGAGATTTCAGGTAACCTTCTTACCTGCAGAATGCTCCTGCTGTTTTTTTAAGCATTCTATAACCTTATCTGGTTTATCTCCTTAGCTTTTATATTTCCTTTGTCGAAGTGTGACATTCCTACCAACAGCCAAGAAACCCTAATCCACCATGAAACACCTTATTAAACCACGCGTGTCCTTTTACACACGTGTGTATGAAGACCTTTAACTAACAAGACACAACATGTCAACAAGTGAGGCTTCAGTGATTCCTGCAGCTTCTTATTTATTCTAGCAAGTTTAACAAAACTGTTTGAACTGGTTTAAAGATTATTTATGAAAATATGTACTCATAAAAAACAACTTTGGCTGCCAGCTTAGAGTGGGACTGAACACTATCAGCCTTGTTTTCGAATGTTTGTAGTTGCAGGACCCGTTTATGTCTTTGTTGTACTAACAGACTGGATGCTAACGTCCTTAATGTTAACAGTGGTGTCTTTATTCCTGGCTGTGCTGATTACATGGAAAAAGGCTGGTGTATGTGTGTGTAATTGTGTGTTCAGTCCAGTGATGCAGCAGCTAAATCAGCTGAGATAGCTGTCTCTGGTCGATCGCTCTGAGATGAGAAGAGGGGAAGGGTGGAGAAGGGAAATACAATGCTGACTCAGGAAAAATGCCATGGCTCTATTTGTCTGGAGGTTTGCAAATGTTCAATTGATCTATGGCTAAGCCACGCCCCCTCCACTCTTCACTCAGTCGCCCAGCCTCTCAGGATACCTTGTGTTGGAGTCGTATGTACCCCATGTACACATTTGACCATTTTGAAGATTAAAATCTCAATAAAACCCCATAAAAACCAACTAGAGACTTTTCTCCTTTTCAGTTCAATGGACGTCAGGCAGCCGATGTCCAAGTGTATTAGAGTGGCTATACGCACTGTGATTGGCCCATCGCATTCCAGGGCTGGACTAAGCCATAGGTAAATTGAAACTGGTGCCCTCTTGAGGTCCCTTTAAGAAGAGATCATGTGACAAAGTGCCCTCTTTAGGTCCCTTTAAGTAGAGATCATGTGACAAAGTGCCCTCTTTAGGTCCCTTTAAGAAGAAATCATGTGAGAAAGGACCCTCTTTAGGTCTCTTTAAGTAGAGATCATGTGACAAAGTTCTCTCTTTAGTTTCGTTTAAGTAGAGATCATGTGACACAGTGCCCTCTGTAGTTCCCTTTAAGTAGAAATCATGTGACAAAGTGCCCTCTTTAGGTCCCTTTATGTAGAGATCATGTGACAAAGTGCCCTCTTTAGGTCCCTTTAAGTAGAAATCCTGTGACAAAGTGCCCTCTTTAGGTCCCTTTAAGTAGAAATCATGTGACAAAGTGCCCTCTTTAGGTCCCTTTAAGTAGAAATCCTGTGACAAAGTGCCCTCTTTAGGTCCCTTTATGTAGAGATCATGTGACAAAGTGCCCTCTTTAGGTCCCTTTAAGTAGAAATCCTGTGACAAAGTGCCCTCTTTAGGTCCCTTTATGTAGAGATCATGTGACAAAGTGCCCTCTTTAGGTCCCTTAAAGTAGAGATCATGCGACAAAGTGCTCTCTTTAGTTCCCTTTAAGTAGAGATCATGTGACAAAGTTCTCTCTTTAGTTCCCTTTAAGTAGAGATCATGTGACAAAGTGCTCTCTTTAGTTCCCTTTAAGTAAAGATCATGTGACAAAGTGCCCTCTTTAGTTCCCTTTAAGTAAAGATCATGTGACAAAGTGCCCTCTTTAGTTCCCTTTATGTAGAGATCATGTGACAAAGTGCTCTCTTTAGTTCCCTTTAAGTAAAGATCATGTGACAAAGTGCCCTCTTTAGGTCCCTTTATGTAGAGATCATGTGACAAAGTGCTCTCTTTAGTTCCCTTTAAGTAAAGATCATGTGACAAAGTGCCCTCTTTAGTTCCCTTTAAGTAAAGATCATGTGACAAAGTGCCCTCTTTAGGTCCCTTTATGTAGAGATCATGTGACAAAGTGCTCTCTTTAGTTCCCTTTAAGTAGAGATCATGTGACAAAGTTCTCTCTTTAGTTTCCTTAAAGTAGAGATCATGTGACAAAGTGCCCTCTTTAGTTACCTTTAAGTAGAGATCATGCGACAAAGTGCTCTCTTTAGTTCCCTTTAAGTAGAGATCATGTGACAAAGTTCTCTCTTTAGTTCCCTTTAAGTAGAGATCATGTGACAAAGTGCTCTCTTTAGTTCCCTTTAAGTAAAGATCATGTGACAAAGTGCCCTCTTTAGTTCCCTTTAAGTAAAGATCATGTGACAAAGTGCCCTCTTTAGTTCCCTTTAAGTAGAGATCATGCGATAACTTGCTCTCTTTAGTTCCCTTTAAGTAGAGGTCATGTGACAAAGTGCCCTCTTTAGGTCCCTTTGAGTAGAGATCATGTGACAAAGTGCCCTCTTTAGTTTCCTTTAAGTAGAGATCATGTGACAAAGTGCCCTCTTTAGTTCCCTTTAAGTAGAGATCATGTGACAAAGTGCCCTCTTTAGGTCCCTTTAAGTAGAGATCATGTGACAAAGTGCCCTCTTCAGGTCCCTTTAAGTAGAGATCATGTGACAAAGTGCCCTCTTTAGGTCCCTTTAAGTAGAGATCATGTGACAAAGTGCCCTCTTTAGTTCCCTTTAAGTAGAGATCATGTGACAAAGTGCCCTCTTTAGGTCCCTTTAAGTAGAGATCATATGACAAAGTGCCCTCTTTAGGTCCCTTTAAGTAGAGATCATGTGACAAAGTGCTCTCTTCAGTTCCCTTTAAGTAGAGATCATGTGACAAAGTGCCCTCTTTAGGTCCCTTTAAGTAGAGATCATGTGACAAAGTGCCCTCTTTAGGTCCCTTTAAGTAGAGATCATGTGACAAAGTGCTCTCTTCAGTTCCCTTTAAGTAGAGATCATGTGACAAAGTGCCCTCTTTAGGTCCCTTTAAGTAGAGATCATGTGACAAAGTGCCCTCTTTAGGTCCCTTTAAGTAGAGATCATGTGACAAAGTGCTCTCTTCAGTTCCCTTTAAGTAGAGATCATGTGACAAAGTGCCCTCTTTAGGTCCCTTTAAGTAGAGATCATGTGACAAAGTGCCCTCTTTAGGTCCCTTTAAGTAGAGATCATGTGACAAAGTGCTCTCTTCAGTTCCCTTTAAGTAGAGATCATGTGACAAAGTGCCCTCTTTAGGTCCCTTTAAGTAGAGATCATGTGACAAAGTGCTCTCTTTAGTTCCCTTTAAGTAAAGATCATGTGACAAAGTGCCCTCTTTAGTTCCCTTTAAGTAGAGATCATGTGACAAAGTGCCCTCTTTAGGTCCCTTTAAGTAGAAATCCTGTGACAAAGTGCCCTCTTTAGGTCCCTTTAAGTAGAAATCATGTGACAAAGTGCCCTCTTTAGGTCCCTTTAAGTAGAAATCCTGTGACAAAGTGCCCTCTTTAGGTCCCTTTATGTAGAGATCATGTGACAAAGTGCCCTCTTTAGGTCCCTTTAAGTAGAAATCCTGTGACAAAGTGCCCTCTTTAGGTCCCTTTATGTAGAGATCATGTGACAAAGTGCCCTCTTTAGGTCCCTTTATGTAGAGATCATGTGACAAAGTGCCCTCTTTAGGTCCCTTAAAGTAGAGATCATGCGACAAAGTGCTCTCTTTAGTTCCCTTTAAGTAGAGATCATGTGACAAAGTTCTCTCTTTAGTTCCCTTTAAGTAGAGATCATGTGACAAAGTGCTCTCTTTAGTTCCCTTTAAGTAAAGATCATGTGACAAAGTGCCCTCTTTAGTTCCCTTTAAGTAAAGATCATGTGACAAAGTGCCCTCTTTAGTTCCCTTTATGTAGAGATCATGTGACAAAGTGCTCTCTTTAGTTCCCTTTAAGTAAAGATCATGTGACAAAGTGCCCTCTTTAGGTCCCTTTATGTAGAGATCATGTGACAAAGTGCTCTCTTTAGTTCCCTTTAAGTAAAGATCATGTGACAAAGTGCCCTCTTTAGTTCCCTTTAAGTAAAGATCATGTGACAAAGTGCCCTCTTTAGGTCCCTTTATGTAGAGATCATGTGACAAAGTGCTCTCTTTAGTTCCCTTTAAGTAGAGATCATGTGACAAAGTTCTCTCTTTAGTTTCCTTAAAGTAGAGATCATGTGACAAAGTGCCCTCTTTAGTTCCCTTTAAGTAGAGATCATGCGACAAAGTGCTCTCTTTAGTTCCCTTTAAGTAGAGATCATGTGACAAAGTTCTCTCTTTAGTTCCCTTTAAGTAGAGATCATGTGACAAAGTGCTCTCTTTAGTTCCCTTTAAGTAAAGATCATGTGACAAAGTGCCCTCTTTAGTTCCCTTTAAGTAAAGATCATGTGACAAAGTGCCCTCTTTAGTTCCCTTTAAGTAGAGATCATGCGATAACTTGCTCTCTTTAGTTCCCTTTAAGTAGAGGTCATGTGACAAAGTGCCCTCTTTAGGTCCCTTTGAGTAGAGATCATGTGACAAAGTGCCCTCTTTAGTTTCCTTTGAGTAGAGATCATGTGACAAAGTGCCCTCTTTAGTTCCCTTTAAGTAGAGATCATGTGACAAAGTGCCCTCTTCAGGTCCCTTTAAGTAGAGATCATGTGACAAAGTGCCCTCTTTAGGTCCCTTTAAGTAGAGATCATGTGACAAAGTGCCCTCTTTAGTTCCCTTTAAGTAGAGATCATGTGACAAAGTGCCCTCTTTAGGTCCCTTTAAGTAGAGATCATATGACAAAGTGCCCTCTTTAGTTCCCTTTAAGTAGAGATCATGTGACAAAGTGCCCTCTTTAGGTCCCTTTAAGTAGAGATCATGTGACAAAGTGCCCTCTTTAGGTCCCTTTAAGTAGAGATCATGTGACAAAGTGCTCTCTTCAGTTCCCTTTAAGTAGAGATCATGTGACAAAGTGCCCTCTTTAGGTCCCTTTAAGTAGAGATCATGTGACAAAGTGCCCTCTTTAGTTTCCTTTGAGTAGAGATCATGTGACAAAGTGCCCTCTTTAGTTCCCTTTAAGTAGAGATCATGTGACAAAGTGCCCTCTTTAGGTCCCTTTAAGTAGAGATCATGTGACAAAGTGCCCTCTTCAGGTCCCTTTAAGTAGAGATCATGTGACAAAGTGCCCTCTTTAGGTCCCTTTAAGTAGAGATCATGTGACAAAGTGCCCTCTTTAGTTCCCTTTAAGTAGAGATCATGTGACAAAGTGCCCTCTTTAGGTCCCTTTAAGTAGAGATCATATGACAAAGTGCCCTCTTTAGTTCCCTTTAAGTAGAGATCATGTGACAAAGTGCCCTCTTTAGGTCCCTTTAAGTAGAGATCATGTGACAAAGTGCCCTCTTTAGGTCCCTTTAAGTAGAGATCATGTGACAAAGTGCTCTCTTCAGTTCCCTTTAAGTAGAGATCATGTGACAAAGTGCCCTCTTTAGGTCCCTTTAAGTAGAGATCATGTGACAAAGTGCCCTCTTTAGGTCCCTTTAAGTAGAGATCATGTGACAAAGTGCTCTCTTCAGTTCCCTTTAAGTAGAGATCATGTGACAAAGTGCCCTCTTTAGGTCCCTTTAAGTAGAGATCATGTGACAAAGTGCCCTCTTTAGTTCCCTTTAAGTAGAGATCATGTGACAAAGTGCCCTCTTTAGTTCCCTTTAAGTAGAGATCATGTGACAAAGTGCCCTCTTTAGGTCCCTTTAAGTAAACATCCTTGACAAAGAGCTCTGCAGGGTTTCTTTTGAATAGACATCACAGTAAACGATGCCCTCCATGATGCCCTTCCAGTGGACAGAAAGTGGTAAAGCTCTCTTTAAATGACTAAGATGTGTGTTCAGTCCGTTCCTTCTTTGTCTCTTCTCTTCCATGCTGCCCACTGTCCTGTCTAAATAAAGGCCACAGATAAATCCAATACTGTTGGTATTTAGAGCCATGATAGACTATCAAACAGTTAAAGCCATCATGAATAGCAGATCTAATCCTGGGCATCTGATTCTGCTTTTGTTTTGCTGAGCCAGCAGTTTTAATTAATCGATCCTTTCTGAACCTGAATTAGCTGAAGTTTAAAACAAACACAGCCATCATTACCAAACCACAGGGAGCCCTCTGGAGAGAACTTCAGCTTTAATGTTGTAAGCACTCAGGAGGTCCACTCTGCTGACCTGGGACAAGACTGCTACTCTGTTTACTGTTTCCATGGAGACGGAGGCTGCAGGTGCAGTCTGCCACCTGTCACCTGGTCAACACTCTACCTCATCAGAATGCTTTAATAGGTTAACATCAGAGACACGGGGCTGGTTATCAGGATCCAGACCCAAGTGGCTGTAAGCTATAAACCCCTGTTATGTTTACAGGAACATCTGAAGAACACCACAGCCCTCACACTCACAGCTGTCATTTACGTCCACTAGAGGTCACCGTCTCATACAGACCTCCACCTCTCCATGGTTGTGTGTAGTCCCCTGATTGAAAGGAGCACAAAGATAATGGAGAATGTAGAGAGAGTTTGAATCAGGTTTCATGTTAGAACACACTCTGCCATGTTCAAGTAATCGTTTAAATGAGATAATCAAGGCATGAGAGAAAAAAGTGGCTGAACAAGGGTCAGCAGTGACTCACTGAGGATCTGACTGATGTGGTTTCTATCTCTTTCTAGTCCAGACGAGGAGCTGAAGCCAAGCTGCTGTTTGGTCCTGGAGGAAGATGAAGGCTTCAGCGACTGGACTCACAGACTGGAGAACCGGAATGAGCAGGAGGTACAGGACACCTGCGGGGCCAGACTGCAGAGATCTACAACATCAGAGAAACCAGAGACTGGAGAGGAGAACCATCAGGAGGACCGAGAGGAGGGCCGTAACCCAGAATGGAGCAGACAGTCCCAGGAAGCTCCAACAAAACCACCAGAGAAGGTACATGGTCCAACAGAGAAGTATATGGTCCACCAGAGAAGTATATGGTCCACCAGGGAAGGTACATGGTCCAACAGAGAAGGTACATGGTCCCTCAGAGAAGGTACATGGTCCACCAGGGAAGGTACATGGTCCAACAGAGAAGGTACATGGTCCACCAGGGAAGGTACATGGTCCAACAGAGAAGGTACATGGTCCCTCAGAGAAGGTACATGGTCCACCAGAGAAGGTACATGGTCCCTCAGAGAAGGTACATGGTCCACCAGGGAAGGTACATGGTCCAACAGAGAAGGTACATGGTCCAACAGAGAAGGTACATGGTCCACCAGGGAAGGTACATGGTCCAACAGAGAAGGTACATGGTCCAACAGAGAAGGTATATGGTCCACCAGGGAAGTATATGGTCCAACAGAGAAGGGACATGGTCCAACAGAGAAGGTACATGGTCCACCAGGGAAGGTACATGGTCCACCAGGGAAGGTACATGGTCCAACAGAGAAGATACATGGTCCAACAGAGAAGGTACATGGTCCACCAGAGAAGGTACATGGTCCAACAGAGAAGGTACATGGTCCACCAGGGAAGGTACATGGTCCAACAGAGAAGGTACATGGTCCACCAGGGAAGGTACATGGTCCACCAGGGAAGGTACATGGTCCAACAGAGAAGGGACATGGTCCAACAGAGAAGGTACATGGTCCAACAGAGAAGGTACATGGTCCACCAGGGAAGGTACATGGTCCACCAGGGAAGGTACATGGTCCAACAGAGAAGATACATGGTCCAACAGAGAAGGTACATGGTCCAACAGAGAAGGTACATGGTCCACCAGGGAAGGTACATGGTCCAACAGAGAAGGTACATGGTCCACCAGAGAAGGTACATGGTCCAACAGAGAAGGTACATGGTCCACCAGGGAAGGTACATGGTCCAACAGAGAAGGTACATGGTCCAACAGAGAAGGTACATGGTCCCTCAGAGAAGGTACATGGTCCACCAGGGAAGGTACATGGTCCACCAGGGAAGGTACATGGTCCAACAGAGAAGGTACATGGTCCAACAGAGAAGTATATGGTCCACCAGAGAAGTATATGATCCACCAGGGAAGGTACATGGTCCAACAGAGAAGGTACATGGTCCAACAGAGAAGGTACATGGTCCACCAGGGAAGGTACATGGTCCAACAGAGAAGGTACATGGTCCAACAGAGAAGGTACATGGTCCACCAGGGAAGGTACATGGTCCAACAGAGAAGGTACATGGTCCACCAGGGAAGGTACATGGTCCAACAGAGAAGGTACATGGTCCAACAGAGAAGGTACATGGTCCACCAGGGAAGGTACATGGTCCCTCAGATAAACACAGTGAAACTAGAGCTTTAGATTGACCTGGATGCTCCAACAAATCCACCAGAGAGGGAGCTTCCCGTGTGCTTGAATAGGGTTTGTTTTATTTGTGAGTTCTCTGGTGTTCAGACTGGTCTTTTATTTCATTCTGACAACATTTTTCTGGAATCTAAGACCTTCCAAAGTGTGACAGTATTTTTCCCTGGCTAAGGTTTTGAAACCCCTCTACTCTTCGGTGCCAGAGTCATGTAATGTTATCTCTTTTCCTTTTCAATCATTTTAGATGTCAAGCAACAGAAAAGAAGTCAGGATGTCCTACAGCTCAACAGTCTTCCTCCCACAGGACGTCAGGCTGCCTGACAGGACGTCCTACCTGGTGGCGGGGACGATGAAGCCACGGTCTGTTCCCTGTTGTGTCTTTTACAGTGAAGAATGAATGGTTGTTCTGCTCAGTGTAAACGTATTTTATGAGCTCAGATGATGACGGTTTCTCACCGTGTTGATCAGAGGAGCTCCTGTCCTCCACAGCAGAGGAGGCTGCAGGATGGATGGGGAGCTGAAACAGGAGGAGCAGAAGGAGGACATGGAGGTTCATCCTGATCTGCAGAGGGTGAGGAGGCCAACAGAGAGCAGACAGGGCTACAGAGAGGAAGAGGAGGAGGAGGAGGAGGAGCTGGGCTCCACACATGAGGAGAAGGAAGCCTTTCACATCTGGAGGGAGCAGAAGCTCGAGGAGGAGGAGGAGGAGGAGCTGGGCTCCGCACATGAGGAGAAGGAAGACTTTCACATCTGGAGGGAGGAGAAGCTCGAGGAGGAGGAGGAAGGCGAGATGCCAGACGAGGTTGGTGACAGTTGCTTTTCCACCTGCCCATGATTCGTGCTTTTTCTACCTAACAGAAGGATGTGTTCTCACAAATCACCAAGTATGTTCAGATTTGAAAAGCATGCATAAGTTACAACAATCCTCACAGTTCATAAATCTCTCTGACTTGGCTTCTAATCCTGAAGTAGTAAAGTTAAAGAACATGTGTTTGGCTGTAAAAGTGCAGAAATGGGGCCTGATGTAAGATCTAACAAATTTCTTCAGCTGTCGTTTGCCAGTGTGCACTCAGTTTTCTGTCTGGGTGGGCATTCAGCAAGTTCAGAGGGTTTTTGTTTTTACATGAGGGTAGATATGCACTATGTGGACAAAAGTATTCATCCACACCTGTTAATTATTAAATTCAGGTGTTCCAGTCAGACCCACGGGTGTATAAAATGGTTTTAAAGTTGCAAAAATTGTTGAAAAAAATGTAATGAAAGGGGTTAAAAAGTGTCAAAAATGGAGAAAAGGAGTGGCACAAAGGGGATGAAACATGTAGGAAACGTGGTTTAAAAGGGGTTAAGAATGCAAAAATTGGGTTAGTGAGGCAAAAAGTATCAAAAAGGGGTTAAAAGTGTCAAAATGGGTTAATACTGGTGCTAACTGACAATTAGGGAGGGCCCATTCTCTTGGATTTTCAGGGGTCCAATCCTGTTGTCAGGCCTGCTGCCTTCTAGATAACAGGGTTTAGATCTTACTGGTGATGACTAAAATGTCCTGTAGTTTAAACTACAGTACAAATACTACTACAATAATATTTCAATCAGACCAAACTATTTATTTAATTTTGTATATTTAAAGTCCGGCCCCCGGAGTTTCTGTTGAGACTAAATCTGGTCCTTGTGCAGATGGACTTGATGACCTCTGCTCTACAGGATGAATGGACACACATTCACACAGGAACACTCCAAGACTGTGTGGAAACCCTTCCAAGAAGAGAGGAGGCTGTTAGAGCTGCTAAAGGCGGCAAACTCCTTATTTAACCTGGATCTGAATAGAATATCATCACAGTCCCTGCTGGTAGAACGCTCAGATGCCTGAAACCTTTTAGTGAGTCTTTGACATGTAGTTAGAGGAGGACTTCCTCTCTTTACAGGAGCTAACAGATCAGTAGCCCAGTGACGATTTATGAATGTTGGTGTTTGTGTTCCAGAGGTCAGAGGTCAGTAGAAGTGATGAGGTGAACAGGACGCCTTCAGTCTCTGTTAGCAGCAGTGAAGGAGACGAGACGTTCAACTGCTACGGACCCATGAGCCCCACGTTTAAGGTATCTCAGCAGACCAAGGCAGCGTCTTAAAGGTCACGTTGTCGCCATTTTCCACCTTTCAGTCGTGACCCAAATGAAGTGTTTGGTTATAATGCAAGATCATAAACTAAACCATCCTTTTCTTTCCCCTCTGTGTGTCTCCTCCAGAAACTCTTAATCCAGTTTTACCCGGTAAGCCCTGCTCACATTTCTGTTCACATGCTTGCACCTGAGATTATTAACTATCATTGCCAGTATTATCTGACTTTATGATGATTGTTTATGAACCACTTTTTAACCTAAGATCAGAAATAATTTTCATTTATTTATTTAAAACTAATAAATAAAAGCATGTAAATATGCCATATCAAAGCTATATGATCATTTCCATCTTCAGTCCTCATCAGATTAATGATTCACATAAATGTGCATAGAGCTTCACTAGACACAGGCAGCTTAACAACCAGCAGATGACATGTTCAAATAAATCAGTGTTGCATTAAGGTGCATTGGTTTGGTATTCCAGATTAATAAAACTGTGAATGTTCAAAAACAGAGATATTTGAGTTTATAAATGTTTGTTTGGACTCTGGACATTAAGTTTTAGTCAATAAAACCAGGATTTATGGTCACCCTACATCACAGTTCAGCTGCATAAGGGAGGAGGGAGGTAAACTGGTGAAGTGCTGGGATCAAGCAGATCATCATGAGGGTCTGCTGTAAATCACATGCGTGTTTGTGTGTATTCCCAAAGTAAAAGGGCTCTATGAAAAATATTTGTTATTACTGAGCTTCTGCAGCTAACAGGATCTGTATCTTTCTACAGGATGAAGCAAACAGCAGAGTTTCAACAGACAGTAGATGCAAGGTGAGCACTGCTGTATGATGGGATTGTGGAACCATATAATAACAATACAATACAGTAAAATATAATTATATAACATAACATACCATAAACTACCATAATATACCATAATATACTATTATATACCATACCATTATAAAAAATACATACCATAGTACACCATACCATTATATATCATACCATTATATACTTTACCATACCACAACATTACCATACCATAATACACCATACCATAATATACTATACCATACCAAAATATACCATACCATACCATAGTATACCATACCATTATATACTATACCATACCAAAATATACTATACCATCCCATACCATAATACACCATACCATAATATACTATACCATACCAAAATATACCATACCATACCATAGTATACCATACCATTATATACTATACCATACCAAAATATACTATACCATACCATAATATACCATACCATAATATACTATACCATACCAAAATATACCATACCATACCATAGTATACCATACCATTATATACTATACCATACCAAAATATACTATACCATACCATAATATACTATACCATAATATACCATACCATAATATACTATACCATACCAAAATATACCATACCATACCATAGTATACCACACCATTATATACTATACCATACCATAATATACTATACCATACCATAATATACCATACCATAATATACTATACCATAATATACTATACCATAATACACCAAACCATAATATACACTACCATGCCATAATATACCATACCATAATATATCATACCATAATATATCATACCATACCATAATATACCATACCATAATATATCATACCATTAGATACTACACCATACCATAATATACCATAACATTATATACCATACCATACCATAATATACCATACCATAATACATCATACCATTATATATCATACCATTAAATACTATACCATAATATACTATATCACAATATACCATACCATAATATACTATACCATACCATGATATACCATACTATTATATACTAAACTATTATATACTATACCATACCATAATATATCATACCATTATACACAATACCATTATATGCTATACCATTATTTACCATACATACCATAATATATCATACCATAATATAACATACCATCATACACTTTACCATACCATAACATAACATACCAATATACATCATACCATAATATATCATACCAATAAATACTATACCATAATATACTATACCATACCATACCATACATTATATGCCATCCCATTATATGCTATACCATACCATACCATACCATACCATACCAAACCAAACCATTATATACCATACCATAAAATCCTATACCATACCATTATATACCATACCATGCTATAATAAGCCATCCCATACCATAAAATACTATACCATACAATTATATACTACACCATACAACACCATAATAACCATACAGCTATATACTCTACCATATCATAATATACCATACCATTATACACAATACCATAATATACCATACCAATATATACCATACTATTATATGCTACACCACACGATTATATAACATACAATTATATACCTTACCGTAACATGCCATACCATAATACATCATACTACAATATATCATACCATTAAATATTATACCATCCCATACCATAATACACTATATCATTATATGCTATACCATAATATACCATACCATAATATACTATACCAAACCATAATATACCATATTGTAATATACAAAACCATACCATAATATATTATACGATAATATACCATACCATCCCATAATATACCATACCATTTTATACAATACCATACCATAACATACCATACCATAATATATTATACCATTGTATACTATACCATACCATTATATACTTTACCATAATATACCATACCATTATATACCATACCATAATACACTATACCTTACCATAACATACCATACCATAATACATCATACAATAATATACCATACCATGAAAAACTATACCATACCATAGCATACTATACCATAATATACCATACATGCTCTATACACCATACCATAATATACCACACCATCATATACTATACTATACCATAACATACCATACCATAATACACCATACCATAATACACCATACCATATCATAACAATACCATACCATTATATACCATACACTACCATAATAATCCATACCATACCATAAAATACTATACCATACCTTTATGTACTACACCATACAACACCATAATAACCATACAGCTATATACTCTACCATACCATATAGACCATACTATTATACAAAATACCATTATATACCATCCCATTAAATACCATACCATTATATGCTATACCATGCCATAATATACTATACCATAATATACCATACCATTATATACTGTACCATACCATCATTTACTATACCATACCATAACATACCATATCATAATATACTATACCATAATATACAATTCCATGATATACTATACCATACCATTATATACCATACCATAACTTAACATACCATAATACATCATACCATAATATATCATACCATTAAATACTATACCATACCATAATATACTATATCATAATATACCATACCATAATATACCATACCATAATATACTATATCATAATATACCATACCATAATATACCATACCATAATATATCATACCATTATAACAATACCATAATATACCATACCATTATATACCATACCATACCATAATATACTATACCATACCATTATAAACCATACCATTATATACTACACCATACCATTATATACCATACCATAATATATCATACATAAAATATCATTCAATAATATACCATACCATTTTATACCATACCATACCATAATATACTATACCATACCATTATAAACCATACCATTATATCCTATACCAAACCATAATATACCATACCATAATATACTATACCATACCATACCATACCATAATATACTATACGATGATATACCATACCATAATATACTATACCATACCATAACATACCATAATAAGCTATACCATAATATACCATACCATTATATACTATACCATACCATAACATATCATACCATAATATGCTATACCATTATAAACCATACCATAATATCCTATACCAAACCATAATATACCATACCATAATATACTATACCATAATTTACCATACCATAATATAATATATCATACCAAAACATACCATACATAATATGCTATACCATAATATACCATACCATAATATACTATACCATACCATAATATACTATACCATACCATAAAATGCCATACCATAATATACTATACTATACCATTATTCACTATACCATACCATAACATACCATATCATAATATACTATACCATAATGTACCATACCATAATATACTATACCATACCATTATAAACCATACCATTATACACTTTACCATACCATAATACACCATACCATTATATACCATACTATTAAATAGTATACCATACCATAATATACTATACCACAATATACCATACCATAATAAACTATACCATACCATTATATACTATACCATACCATAACATACCATAATAAGCTATACCATAATATACCATACCATTATATACTATACCATACCACAAAATACTTTACCATACCATAACATACCATACCATAATATGCTATACCATTATATAACATACCATAATATACTATACCATACCATAATATACTATACTATACCATTATACACTATACCATACCATAACATACCATATCATAATATACTATACCATAATGTACCATACCATAATATACTATACCATACTATTATATACCATACCATTATACACTTTACCATACCATAATTTACCATACCATAATACACCATACCATAATATACCATACTATTAAATATTATACCACAATATACCATACATACTATAATATACCATACCATATTACACAATACCATAACATTACCATACCATTATATACCATACCATACCATAATATACTATACCATACATTATATATCATACCATACCATAATATGCCATACCATAATAAACTATACCATACCATTATATACCATACCACACCATAATAACCATCCTGTTATATACCATACCATACCACACCATTGTATACCATACCATAATAAACTCTACTATACCAGATTTTATTCCACTGAACAGCTCTTTTTTTCTGCCATCACTCAGATTTAAGTGGTTTCCTTGACGACCAACACTGGAGCATGTCTTCTCAAATGTCTGATTACCTTTTACCATGTGCATGTTAAAATATTCTTTTAACTTTTAACCATTTATTGTCCTGATTCTTCCCTCAGATCATAGAGAGGA